>NC_068938.1:128342530-128557373 GCF_016801865.2 Culex pipiens pallens | reverse complement strand
TTTAATGAACAAAAGTTATACCAAAAAGTATTTAAATTTTGTAAAATCCATATATTTTACCAAATAACTTTATATTTTTGGTTAAAATGAAGTGCAAACTCATTAAATATGCCAAAAATCACTTCCAATTCATGTTTTGAAAGATATCCATAGATTTTGAAAAGTTTAATGAAGAAAAATCAAAATGTCTCATTGTTACCCATGGGTCAAAAAGAATGGGGAACAATGAGACAGCCCTGGATTCTGGGTATATTGTAAATTTTGGTCAAACCTAATAAAAGGACATTGTAGCCCAACTCATGCCCTGTGAAATTACGAAAGAAATTTGGAGAAATATTAGTTTTTTTTTGTTAGTGGCAGCCTATGAGCGCCCAAGTAACCGCGAAGCACTAAATAGCAGCATTAAATCAGCATTATATTGGCATTTGATACCAGCAAATAATGCTTCAAAATATTTAATCAGCACTTTTCCCTTCAGAAATATTTCAAGGGGCGCACAGTGATGCCGGTTTAATGCTTCGCCGAAAGCTCTAACAAAAACAAACTGCATTATCGACGTCAAGGCTGGAGGAAAAAAAGAACAGCTGCTCCACTCACACTTGGTGGTGGGCCTCCTTTGTTTTTTTGACACTTTGATGTTATTCTTACATTTTTCTCGTCGATCTCTAGGATGCGCGCCAGACATCTGAGGGCTTTTGTTAATTTGATTTGGTTAACCGCGGTGGATTTTCTTGAAATAATTCGAACTGCCAAAAATCCACCAAAGGATCTACCGGTGGATACTTTTCTACCACAGTTTTTTGTGTGATCAATGTGGTAGATGTTTTGGTGGATTTTTGACAGTTCGAATTATTTCAAGAAAATCCACCGCGGTTAACCAAATCAAATTAACAAAAGCCCTCTGATGTATTCTGAAATGAGTGTTTGTTTTGAAACTTTTAATCGATGTGGTTGATGCATCGAATAATGATGAAGACTTTCTTTCTGCTGTTTCGAGTTTCCGTTGTGATTTCGTTGGACGGAAATTATCGATTATCACTCAGCAAATTGCGGCCAGCCAGTCAAGTGCAGTACAATTAATTACGGGTTAAAAGGGACAAGCACTGGCTAACGGCTAACGGGAACTGCTTTTTTGAGGAGTGCTTGGTCCACGGTTGGCAAATTTCACAAAGTGTATCAGACTTCCGGAAAGCAGCTTTTTGCTTGTGAGAAAAGTCATTCAATTAACCAGAGAACTTTTGATAATGTACTTTGTGCCATGGGAATATGTTTTGAAAAATTTGACTTTATTACAGGCTGCGGTTTTGTACAAAAAAAAAAAAACAAAAAAAAAAACACTTCAATCAGCGGGAATTGAACCCAGTTCACGCAAAAATAAAACTGATGCACACTGGGGGAACTGCGCCTTAGCCCGTACGCTTACTAGAACGGTATGACGGGAGAAGGATTAAAGTCAATAAGAGCGTGCCTGGTTGAAATGTGTAACAAGACGTTTCCGGCTAGCTCAAGAGCTGCATAAAAAACCCAACAAAATAAACATCATGACTGTATTGCGTACCGATTCTCAAAACATACAAACATGCGCTCACGCGACCTCGCAAACTTTGCCTAACCTGGCTCTATCTAAATGCGGAACATAGTGTTTTTTGTGTGAATTTGTGCTTAAATCTAGCGGTACTTACGCGCTGGCGCCTCTCCTCACTGTTGCTGCATGCTGCCGCGTTCACCCTCAGCAGTGACCCCGAAGTCAGCCACGACTCGATCCTTCCTGACGGCCCACGACGCGGAAGCGCCGAACGATCCGCGTCCCCGCGCTCTCACGCGATTCGCACAAACGTGTGCTCTCGTCCCGCACCGCGGCCGTTCGATTCGGCCCGCGCCGCCCGTGACTTCTTCAGCACCGGTCAGCCTCGATGTCCAGGCTAGCTCAAGTCTCCACCAAAAGACCCTAAAAGCATCTCCATTAGTATCCCGTGTCAAGCTCCACCTTCTTCTTCCTCTTACCTCTCCTGGAGGGTCTTCGTGGCGGTCAATCTGACCGTGGCCGTCCACTTCGGTTGCGGGTGGTGGAGGTGGAAGTGCTTAGGCCGGTTCTACATGGAGAGGAATCCAATTAATGGGATAAGTCGTCACGCTTTCGGCGATTCTTACCCGCTGTGCGATTAAGATCGGAACGAGCGTGTTTCCGGAACATGGTGTTTTACCTTTTCGAAGCCGCCGTGCCGCCTTTTCTGCACCTCTGTCCTCTTCGTGTCGCGCCCGGGTTGCGTTGGGCCTGAGGCTGTGCGGATACGCGATAGATTAGTTTTTGGCCGGCAATTCGCCAGGACAGAAATTACCTCTTTCTGGTGCGGGTTTTGTTTGCCCGCGGAGCCGTCGTTGCGACGCTTGAGGAGGGCGCACAGGGGCCGATGGCGGACACACGGAACGTCTCACAAGGGAGCACACACGGGTCACTACCGTTCGTAAAACTTTCCTCGAACGCGCGGAACACACGTGGTTTTTAACCACACTCGTGCACGTTGGTGCGCGGACATGCACTTGCTTAGGCTGATCGCAGCAGACTGAACGCTCTCGCCGACTTCCCGTTTGCTCTTGCGGTCGCGGTGTTTTCTCTCACGCTCTTGCTTTGGTGTGGTGAGTTCCTTGGTGAGCACCAACTGACAGCGACCGAGGGGTGATGCGGGGAATTTCGCGCAGACTTTTCACAGTTTCGGTACAAACTAGGACTAATAATTACACTTTCGCTACCAATTAAGTCTAATCGTTATAAATGTTTCCCGTATCGATGGGTTACTTTGTTGATAAACATCAAATGCTTTGAAGCACATTTTCAAGGTCGTAAATGGTGGTTTAATACCAGTTGTAATGCTGCAAAGTTTTGGTACTTTGAAGCATTCGCAATGCTTATTTACTACTTCAAAACATTCCAGTGCTGATTTAGTACTGAATAAATACTTTAATTTAGTGCTTGTGGTTACTTGGGATTACCCACCCTTTAATGGTTTATATAAGCTCTACTTCGTTACTATTACTATAACTATTAAAAAGGCCAATTTGGAGTTTCGATAAGTTCAAAAGTTATGCATAAAAATGTGAATTCTCATATATCCGGATGTTAGATAAATGGCCAAAAATTGACTCAAATGCCATCATGTTGTACATTGTTGGTTAGATAATCGAGAGGCCTTGCAAGCGAGTCTGACTCTGGCAACCCTGTTTATGTTATGATTAGGCTTAGTGAATTTTCACGGGGACCACTATTCGAAAACACAAAATTTCACGGATATTCCACGGAGCGTGAAAAATTCTTAAATAACTTATAAAATGTTATGTTAAATAACCGAAAAGATTTCTGTTACCTTAATTATATACAAAACATCCAAGTTAAGTGATTTGTCAGGCAAAACTTCCAGTTTTCACGGGAACTATTAAGAGGCAGTTTTTGTAAATTCTGCTCGGTTTGTTCTAGAGGTCGTATCGAGGTGCTCCGATTTGGATGAAACTTTCAGCGTTTGTTTGTCTATACATGAAACTCATGCCAAATATGAGCCCTCTACGACAAAGGGAAGTGGGGTAAAACGGGCATCGAAGTTTGAGGTCCAAAAAACCTAAAAAATCTTAAAATTGCTCGCATTTCCTTAAAACTTTATCAATTCCAACTCTCGTAGATGCATTTGAAGCACTTCAAAATGGGCCATAGACATCCAGGATCGGTTTGACTTTTTCTCATAGCTTTTGCTAATTACTGTTAAAAAATGATTTTTTTAAAACTTCAATATCTTTTTGCAACAGCCTCCAACACCCATACTCCCATAGGTCAAAAGATAGGTTATTTCATGGACTATAAACCTACGATATTAACTTTTTGGCCAATCGCAGTTTTTCTCATAGTTATTCGATTTTTCTACAACAAACATTTTACAACGTTAGTTTTTGCCCTGTAGGCCTCCATAGCGGCACTTTTTGGTCTCAATTTTATCATATTTGGAATCCTCGGAAAATTTCACGTTAGTTAGAAGTATTGGAGTGGTAAATTTGATTTAAAAAATAATTAAATAAAACATTTTTGAAAAAAGAAATTGATTTTATTTACCCTCCGATCAATACGTCAAATGCTGTATCAAGTTGGCGAAAACCTGTTTCATGCTTAATCCAACAAATTGTAAAAAAATAATTTAATTCATTCTAAATGGCAATTTTTCCAATCAAATTTACAATTCCAATACTTCTAACTAACGTGAAATTTTCCGAGGATTGAAAATATGACAAAATTGAGACCAAAAAGTGCCGCTATGGAGGCCTACAGGGCAAAAACTAACGTTGTGAAATGTTTGTTGTAGAAAAAACGAAAAACTATGAGAAAAACTGCAATGGCCAAAAAGTTAATACCGTAGGTTTATAGTCCATGAAATAACCTATCTTTTGACCTATGGGAGTATGGGTGTTGGAGGCTGTTGGGAAAAGTTATTAAGGTTTTAAAAAAATCCATTTTCAACATTAATTTGCAAAAGCTATGTGAAAAAGTCAAACCAATCCTGGATGTCTATGGCCCATTTTGAAGTGCTTCAAATGCATCTACGAGAGTTGGAATTGATAAAGTTTTAAGGAAATGCGAGCAATTTTAAGATTTTTTAGGTTTTTTGGACCTCAAACTTCGATGCCCGTTTTACCCCACTTCCCTTTGTCGTAGAGGGCTCATATTTGGCATGAGTTCATTTCATGTATAGACAAACAAACGCTGAAAGTTTCATCCAAATCGGAGCACCTCGATACGACCTGTTACACATTGGTGAAAAACTCGCTCTTAAATCAAATCTTTGAAATTCGTGGGAAAAACCTAACTTAAAAATACCAGAAAAGATTGATTTTTCGGATTAAGATAATATTTTTAAGCCTAAGTCATTCATTCTTATATAATCCGAATTTGAATCTTCAATTTTCTTGTGGAATTCTACCGTTTAAATGAATTGGCAAACTTATGCATGCACATCACCTTCGTCAAAAAAGATACTTAATATTACACACTGCATGTACAATTTTTGTAAACACAAAAAAAGTTACAACTGACGGGATTCAAACCCAGCACAATCAGTGAGGACTGGCGCCTCAGCCCACTCGACCATCTGACCGATGAATAATGAAGAGGATAAACGTATATATGAGCTTTACATTTCGGTCAAGTAGGTTTCCCATAGGGAGATGGCGTCGCTATTTTTAGACCACGTTTTCCACTTTTTCTCATCGAAACCGACTACTTTATCGACTTCATTTTGCTGGGCGAGATAGGACGCTGTCTATTTTTAGACGATGACTCAGAACTTTTCCACTCTTGCGCTTAAAAAAACCAGATGGCAGCACGATGTAACGCCACGTCCCTATACTGATGGGCTACATATTTCAGGGTGTAATCTAATATTACACAGAATATCATAAAATAATGCAAAAGTTACTTAACTTAACTATTTCAACTAAACATTTCAAAGAATTAAGAAAACATTAAATATATTGTCCATGCAAACAAAATTAAATAAAAATAAGCAAAAAGTATCAATTATACAAAAAATACAAATTATCAACAAAGCCATAGGAAAACTCGATGTGCTAATGGTATATCCAATCTGTGGTTTTACAACTCAAAATTTGAGAAACGCTTAAAAGATTCAAATAAAATTGAAAACGGTAAAAAATAAAAGGTTTGCAATCGTTGTACTCATTTTTATTTAAATGAAAATTTATACCTTTAGTATGCTTTTCTTCGATTCTATTTCAATAAATGGGTTCCTAAGAGTTCAATTCAAGAGTTCAAATTTCACATATTGAACTGAAAACTCATCAAATTGAAACTTGAAATCTTTGTGGATAAAAATTATGGTATATGTACAAATGATTTCTAAAAATCCTCAATCTCACGGGATTTTTCGGAAATTTTGGAATTTCACGAATTTTACGCTGTCCGCGAAATTGTGAAAATTTACTAACCTTAGTTATGACGTACATTCCACAGAATTAATAATTCAGATGAAATGTATTTCCGGATCAATATTTAGGAAGTAGTGAGGAAGGCATCAACCGCATAAGTGGAATGAGTTAGTTTTCTTTTATTTAGGAAAAAATCTCGCTTATAAAAAAATGTTTAAATTATAAACAAATGCACCATTTAAATAATAAAGACTGCTTCAAACATATCATTAAAATGAAAAGGGTACACTAAACCAGGGAACAAAACAAATATATTTCAACATCCTTCAAATTTATGAAATAATTCAAAGAGCAATTAAATGAAATCTATTCAAAATATTATTTCCAAAATAGTGAAATTAAGATAAACAGCACCGCAATTTTTTTTTGTTAAACTATGTTTCAAATCCCAACTGAGTTTGTTTTAAATAAATGATTGCTATAGAATTGTAATCACTTATTGATTATTCCCTTTTCAAGGAGGTATAAACTCGAAAATCTGATCTATTTCTACAATAAGACGAAGATATCAAATCGATCAGCTCCTTCTCATCAAACACATTTTATAAATTTACTAAATCGTTATAGAACTACTCCTTTAATTAGTATGGAGCTTGTATGGATGAATAAATTATGATTTTTTTTTATAAACATTCCAACCTGAATGCAAAGTTTGAGCAAAATGAAACTTGCATATATTCATCATTGCCCAAAGTCCTACAATTTTTTCATTTATGCATGACGAAACCTTTTTTTTATTTTTCATTTATTTATTTAAAAAAAAACCTACAACTTAGTAACCGTCACGAGAGCCATATTCCTGTTCAGGTGTTTTCGATGCATTCGCCGCATACCAGCTCGGGTTATTTATGAGTGTTGCAAATGGAAATTGACTTTGACATGTGTGTATGTGTACGTGGAAGGTTAAAAATTGTCACAAGTGCTCTCTTGTGTGTGTATCGCTATGTGTGATCAGATGTAACGATAAGCGTTCGAGCGAGCAATTTATTTATAAATTGCTCTCAGAGACCGTAGAATGATGCTGCTGCTGCTGCTGCCGTTGAGGACGATCCAAAAGCTTTCCGGTGTAAACCATAATTGGCTATCATTGCCGATACAATCGGATTATCGATTGTTAAAAATTGAGTTGAGGGCCTCATGCACTGGACAGTGCATTAATGATTGCCTGGTTATGTTGAGCCAGAAGCCAGAAGAGCGTGCAAAGAGCAGTTTCATGCATGATAAGATAATGAATTGTGAAAAGTGCGTGCGTGCGTACTTGAGTGGTGTCGAGCTGCGACCGGTCCGCCGAATTCATCGAAAAATCCGTGTTTTTACCGGTAACCGCGGCGTGAGTGTCCGTTAACGGGTGGCGGAACCTGTGGTTGTCCAGTGCAACACAAAATTCGTGCCCAGGGATCGCGGAAATCGTCGATTTCGTCCCGAAAATTGTTTGTCGATCGCGGTTCAGGCCGGGCCAAAACAATAAAACAATAAGTGCTCCCCGCGTGGCAACAGCAAGCTCGTCGTCGTCGTCCGTGCTAGTCCACATCGTGTTAGTGTTGTGAGATGGTATCGTCGTCGTCGTTTCGACGTAGTGCGTAGTGCTGCTTGGAAGTGTGAAAAGAGAATTGAAGGCGCACAGTGGGTCGGAGTAGGAAAGGCAAAAAATAAAATACGGCGAAAAGTTTTTTTTTTGGGAAAAAATAAAGCAAGCGAGGTGTAATAAATAAGCCACAGTGCACGCACAGCACCCGCCCCCCCCCCTCCTCCACCGTTTTAGGCGTCTGTACCCCATGTCAGGGGCGGCCTAAATCAGCAAGGTGTTCGACCCCGTCAAGTCGTGAGCGGCTGTTCCCCACGTCAGGGGCGGCTCCAAAAAAGAGGTCGTATCCCCTCTCCCCCCCCTTTTGAGCGTCTGTTTCCCCAGGTTAGGGGCGGCTCTAAGAAACCGGTGTCCTGCTCCATCGTCGAGGTAAGCGTCTGTTCTCCATGTTAGGGGCGGCTTACAGCGGATAGAGTTTGAACCCCCCCCCCCCCCCCCTCTCGAGCGTCTGTTCCCCAGGTTAGGGGCGGCTCGAAACAGCGTCTGTTCCCCAGGTTAGGGGCGGCTGATTAAAAGTCTCAGTGCCAGGGTGGGACTTTAAACAGTCCTGGCACGATGGTCCTCCGGCGAGACAGGGGGTTGGTGATGGCTACACGCACCCGCCGTAAAAACCAAGTGCAGAGAGCTCCAGATGCGAGCCGATCCAATCGCCGACCCGATTTTCGGGGATCCAGGGATTGGAAACTCGGGACGTGGAACTGCAGGTCTCTCAACTTCGATGGGAGCGACCGCATTCTTTCCAACGAATTACGGGTCCGCGGTCTCGAAGTCGTGGCGCTGCAGGAGGTGTGCTGGACGGGGAAGGACCACCGGGAGTACGGTGACTACACTATGTATTGGAGCGGCGGCAATACACACGAGCTGGGGACAGCTTTTATAGTGTTGGGCGAAATGTCGAAGCGCGTGATTGGTTGGTGGCCAGTCAACGACAGAATGTGCCGGTTGAGAATCAAGGGCCGATTCTTCAACCTGAGCATCATCAACGCGCACAGCCCGCACATGGGAAGCGACGCCGATGACAAGGACGCTTTCTACGAGCTTCTTGACCGCGAGTACAGGAAGTGTCCAAAACACGACGTCAAGATTGTCATCGGCGACTTAAACGCTCAAGTTGGCCAGGAGGAGGAGTTTAGACCGGTTATTGGGAGGTTCAGCGCCCACCAGCAGACGAACGAGAACGGCCTACGACTCATCGATTTCGCTACCTCCCGAAACATGGCTATACGTAGTACCTTCTTCCAGCACACCTCCCTATACAAGTACACCTGGAGATCACCAAACGACACGGAGACGCAAATCGACCATGTTCTCATTGATGGTCGGCACTTCTCGGACATAATCGACGTCAGAACCTACCGTGGCGCGGACATCGACTCGGACCACTACCTGGTGGTGGCAAAGCTGCGCCAACGCTTGTCCGAGGTCAATAAGATCCGGTACCGTCGCCCGCAGCGGTATAACCTGGAGCGACTCAAGGATCCGGAGGTCGCTACCCAGTACGCGCGGGAACTCGAAGCTGCATTGCCTGACGAGGGCGAGCTCGCCGAAGCCCCTCTGGAGGCCTGCTGGAGCCACATGGAAGCAGCCATCAACGCAGCGGCATCGAGCGCCATCGGGTACGTGGACCGAGTTCGACGGAACGGCTGGTTCGACGAGGAATGTCAGGCGATTTGGGACGAGAAGAAAGCAGCGCGGGACAAGTGGCTGCTGCACAACACCCGTGGGAACAAGGAGTCGTACAAACAGTTGCGAAGACAGCAAACCCATCTCTTTCGGGACAAGAAGCGCCGCCTGGAAGAGTTGGAGTGCCAGGACATGGAACAGCTGTATCGCTCCAACGAAACGCGTAAGTTCTACAAGAAACTTAGTCAATCCCGGAAAGGCTTCATGCCGCGGGCCGAAATGTGCCGGGATAAGGACGGAGGCATCTTGACGGACGAGCGTGAGGTGATTGAAAGGTGGAAGCAGCACTTCGACGAGCACCTGAACGGCCCAGAGGCGGAGTACCAGGACGACGGGGGAAACGACGTCAGCGGTATGGTGGACGGCGAGGACGAGCCAGCACCCACGATGAGGGAGGTTAAGGATGCCATCAAGAAGCTGAAGAACAACAAAGCAGCGGGTAAGGATGGTATCGGTGCTGAACTCATCAAGATGGGCCCGGACAAGCTGGCGGCCTGTCTACACCGGCTGATAGTCAAGGTCTGGGACACAGAACAGCTACCGGAGGAGTGGAAAGAGGGAGTAATATGCCCGATCTACAAGAAGGGGGACAAGTTGGAATGTGAGAACTATCGAGCCATCACTATTCTCAACGCGGCCTACAAAGTGCTGTCTCAGATCATTTTCTGTCGTCTGTCGGAGCGAGCAAAGGATTTCGTAGGGACGTACCAAGCCGGTTTTGTGGAGGGGAAATCGACGACGGACCAAATCTTTTTGCTACGCCAAATCCTCCAAAAATGTCGCGAGTACCAGATCCCGACGCACCACCTGTTCATCGATTTCAAAGCCGCGTACGACTCGGTCGATCGCGAAGAGCTATGGAAGATCATGTACGAGAACGGCTTTCCCGGGAAGCTGATCAGACTGGCGAAATCGACGATGGACGGGGCACGGTGCAGCGTGAAGATTTCGGGAGCGATGTCCGACCCGATCGAATCGCGCAAGGGACTGCGACAAGGCGACGGTATCTCCGGCCTCTGTTTCAACATTGGGCTTGAAGGTGTTATGAGGCGGGCGGGCTTCAACATGCGGGGCACGATTATCAACCGGTCCAGCCAGTTCATCTGCTATGCCGACGACATGGACATTGTCGGCAGAACGTTCGAGGAGGTGGCCAAGAGGTACACCGAATTGAAGCGGGAAGCGGATAAGGTTGGATTGAAGGTGAATGTTGCGAAGACGAAGTATCTGCTGGCAGGAGGAACCGAGTCCCTCAGGACTCGCATAGGATCGAGCGTGACGATCGACGGCGACGAATTCGAGGTTGTGGAGGAGTTTGTGTACCTCGGATCGTTGGTTACGTCGGACAACAACTGCAGCAGGAAAATTCGGAGGCGCATCATCACCGGTAGTCGTGCCTACTACGGACTCCACAAGACCTTACGGTCTGGTCACCTTTCCCGGCGTACAAAGTGTACCATGTACGAAACGCTGATAAGACCGGTCGTTCTCTACGGGCACGAGACGTGGACGATGCTCGAGGAGGACCTGCAAGCGCTTGAAGTTTTTGAACGGCGAGTGCTTAGGACGATCTTTGGCGGCGTGCGTGAGAACACTGTATGGAGGAGAAGGATGAACCACGAGCTGGCGCAACTCTACGGCAAGCCAAGTATTCGGAAGGTCGCCAAGGCTGGCCGAATCCGGTGGGCCGGACACGTCGCAAGAATGCCGGACGCGCAGGATGCGCGCCAACCGAACCAGACTATCAATCCGGTGAAGTTGGAGTTTAATTCGGAGCCGGCTGGAACGCGGCGGAGGGGGGCGCAACGTGCACGGTGGTTGAACCAAGTGGAGGAAGATCTGGAAAGTGTGGGAGTTCCGCAGCGGAATTGGAGAGTAGCAGCCCAGGACCGAGTCCAGTGGCAGCGCATCTGGAGACAGCTCATGACCCGGAGGTTGTACGAGCAGTAAAAGTAAAAGTAAGTAAGATAATGAATTGCGTGTGACGTTCGGGGAGGGGAAAAATAAATAAAATTAAGAATTACTTTTTTAGATATGATATTTTGTAACAAAAATTTCAAATTTTTAAAACCAGTGTTTGAAAAATAAAGTAAAACACTTTGCAGGGTGTGTACTAATTCAAAAGAATTTGGATTTTTTTCAACTATCTATTTATTGGTAAGCAAGAGTTCTAAAAATATTTGTAACATTTTTGTCAATTATCTAATGAATGCCATCCCGAGCAGGGGTAAATAACACGGGAATACCAAATTTTGGTATTACTTGGGCAAATAACAGCGACCAAAATGTGCCATTGGTTGCCCAGTAATAGATGGTAAAATACCATGAAATCATACCAAAGTCTAGTATGTGGAAGGGCACAACAATACCAAACCATGATATTCCAAAGGTAAAATAATACCACAACATAAAACCATTTCAATACCAAGTTGAGGTCTTCTGGATTTTTGAACATTGCTCGAATACCTGAACATGGTATTACCACGGTTTTATTTTTAGGTATTCCCGCGCCCTTGAAAATCAGATTTTGGTATTCCTGTGGTCTTGCACATACATGATTTTGGTATGATTTGATGGTATTTTACCATCTATTACTGGGCAACCAAGGTCACATTTTGGTCGCTGATATTTGCACAAGTAATATCAAAATTTGGTATTTTCATACCATTTTTAGCGCAGCAGTTGCAGTTAGTGAAAAAACGGAAATGATCCATATGCAACAGCCAAATCTACTCACCTGATGATTCCATGTTGTTCTTAGTGATATTCTTCACCACACCGAATGCATTTGTCATTGATGAACGGCCTGTGCATGAAGTTCTTGAAGATTCTGAAAAATAACAAGATTGAAAAATAAGTGTTATTAAAATAAAACTGGATTGAAATTCACCAAAATTCAATAATCTTTCGATTGACTCGTTTTTCAAAGTATTTGGTTTTTTTTCAAGTCATTTTAGCGCAAAATTTATTATCTTGTCCAAATTGGTAAATAAAAATCCCAAAGTTTCAGAGAAAATTGATCAAACCATTCAATACCAAAATAATACCAAAATGTGCCATCCTGACTTAGAAAATTTTCCACAATTTCAAGTCATTTCTGTAGGGGGTATATCAAGAAATTTTAAAATCAAGTTCGAAATTTCCGGTTTTCAATGAAAGCATTCGCTTTGAGACATCATTTTAGTGCAAAATTAATTATTTTGTCAAAATTGGTCAAAATTTTCCCATAGTTTCAGAGGAATTTGATAAAACACTGTAATATCAAAAGAATACCAATATGTGGTGTTCGACCATTGACAAATTCTGCAATTTTTCAATATCAAAACAATACCTTAAATTGGTATGATACCACATTTTGTTCTTGCATAATTCTCAAGACAAATTTTAAAGGGTCCAGGAATACCAAAATTTGGTATTGATACCAGAGAAAGGTATTATTACGCATTTCCCTTGTTATTTACCCATGCTCGGAATCATAGTATCCCAGACTACCAAACTAAATTATGTAAATATCGTAAAAAATTGTTGATGCTTTTTTTCGAAGTTTGACAAACTTTTGATGCTTACATGTTTCATTGGAAAGTTACTCCCAAAATATTCTCACTGACCATCGTTTTAACATCATCCATTCATAAGGTCGGCGATACGAAAAAAAAGGTTTCCTTTCGCATAGGGGAGAGTGGGGAGACTTGATCCCCTTTTTTTGTATCGCACATAACTCTGTCAATTTCTCACAAAACTATGATCTTTTTGCATGAATTGAAAGCTTAAACATTCAACTATGTTTGGCTGATAAGGGTATTTCATCAGATAAACTCTTCGAATCATGCCAAGCGTTTTAAAATAATATTTTAAACCGGCGTTTTCAAAATGTTGGTAGTAATTTGATCCCCCTTTCAACATTTTGAAGAAATCTTAAGCAAAATGTTTCTTTTTCATCCAAACTTTTAATTTTCTATAAGTTACAGCAATTGCATATAAAACCTGTACGTTTGTGTTCAAAATATAACAAGTTTAGCATGCAAAATATTTAAAAACTTAAAATTTTCTTTTTTAGACCAAAATTGAGCATGTTTACAAAAGCTGGTAATTTTTGTTCACAAAACTTTTGAAAAATGGTTCAAACTGCAGTAAGTTATGTACAACTATTCTGAAGGAAACTATGTACAAAAACCCAGCCCAATTATTTAATCTTGAGGCTGATTCCAGTGACTGTAAAAATGCAGGGATCAAGTTTCCCTAAACGCACTTTTTTAAACAATTAATTGTAAAAATAGTATGACGATAAATTTAACGTCAAATGCGTAAGGGTTTTGGAGTTGATATGTTTATTAAACAATTCATGTATATGAAATATTTTTTAAAATAATTTTGAGTGTTTTCTATACTTATCAAAACAAATAAAAAAGATCTCTTGGAAGTTTTTTGCAGCACTTCTTAGAAAAATGTGTGTATCCCAATCTAAATTTTTTTTATTTTTTTCTTTGTTTTCTACAATGAGTTTTAGTCAATTTCGCACAACTTTCCAGAAAAAAGCTAATTGTTTTACCCACATGCTGATGAGATACAGGCTTGGGATCAAGTCTCCCCACTCTCCCTTACAGTGTTTCACTTTTTTAGTAGGTGTAGCAAGAAGGCGCCTGAAGCGACGTAATTGAAAAGTTTTCCTTTTTCATTTGGCACCCCTTGTGAGAAAACATTGCTTGTCCCTCTCTCTCGCTCTTTCTCACACACCCACTCTTTCTCGCTTTATCTTGTTCAAACACACACACTCATATCATTTCCGCCCACCACCACCACCACATCAGAGCTCTTCTAGTCTTACACTGCCGGTGAAAGGAAATTGTTCAACACTTGCCCGGCTTTCGATTGTTGGAAAAGTTCGAAACAACAAAGTTTGGTGATGATGTACGACAAGGCGTTTTGCGGAGTCCTCCCTCCTCTCGCTCCCGGTTCGTTTGGCAAGCTGCCGAAACCGAGTACGGTTCCGAACCCGGAAAATTCCAAAGAGAAAACTTGTTCCAGATTGATTTTCACTTTTCACCCCTTTTACTTGTCCATTTGGCGCGTCAACCCCCCAGTCGACAAAAAATATCGTACGGTTGAATGGGACAAGGTGGTGACTTTGTGACAAGTAATTTTCCCCACCGAGAGAGAGAGAGAGAGGGAGAGGGTGAAAAAGATTGAAATCCCAAACTGTTTGGGGAAGAAATGATTGCGCAGCTGGCGATAGTCAATTGTTGGGAAATTATTTTCAATGATTGTGATGAAAGTTTTCGAAGATTTTCAATCAGTGATCGTTCTTTTACCTGCAATTGAACAAATAACACGCACATTATTATTTTCAATCTATCAGCTACCTTTTTGAAGCCCATTACTATACCATGCTTTTTGATAGCAAATCTCTACCTTTTGTATTTTTAGAAAAAAAATCATATTTATCCGCTCCTTGGTTCCTAAAATGTTATGAACATTTATCAAATCGACGCTGTTGTCCTGTTGTGCTAACTTGTCGTACGTCGCTTTTTAACGTTCCGAGAAAAGCGCGTTTTAATGTTTGACCTTGAATTAACAAAAACGAAAGCACGTTATGTGAACAATTACATACACGTTTTATTTGGTTGACTTTTCTGTGCATTGTCCTGAAGTTTGGTTGAGTTTGGTTGCTGGAGTCCCAAAAAATTATATGAAATGTTTACAGTAGTCGGGCATGTACGTGTGTCAAACGCGTTCTGACCTGAAATCGCTTTGGCCAGTTGTCGCATTTATAGCTTTTTTCAGGGTGTGTTAAGATAGCAGACAGGATTGAAACTACTTTCATATGAAAAGAGACAACAATGAAAGGATTTTTTCGGGTTTTATTGTATATTTATGGATTGAAATTGTTTTTTTGGATCTGTGAGGATCCAAAGCTGCACAAAGTGTCGTTCTTAATTGAATTTGGCCCAAAATGCACGTGTGACGTGTGAGCACTACAACGACGAAATGGAATTACAATATAATATAATTTGAACTGAAATTTTAACACAAAAGGAAATATGTATGGTAATTGAACTGAAATTTTAACACAAAAGGAAATATGTATGGTAATAAATAATATGTATGGTAGATTTCCAAGAAATCAGACAATTTCATGACATTTGATTTATTTGACTAAAACTTTTCGGAGGCTTTTCCATGACCAAAGAAGCAATTTAGCTTCGTTGATTTGCCCTTACAATTTGGCGACTATCCATACAAAAATGGTATGAATATAATTCAGTGATATCACTTTGTTTACATCTACAAAGTAGGAGGCTGTTCAAGCACAAGCATGACTTTTATAACTTTTTTTTATAAGCTGTTTAATATCAAATTATATCTAAATTACTTTTTCAAATCACCCAATGAAAGTTTCCCATATAGGGGAACAGCATCTAATCCCAGCGTGCCTTTAATGTTAGCTGGTCAGAATTTTGACATTCAATTAAAGCTAATTAAAAGCGTTTTCAACTGAAATCGAGTGATAAATAGCACAATAAGAAGAGTGCAAGCAAATTTCTATCAAAAGTTTTGCAAAATTATTCATTTAAATAGTGAAAATCAGCAAATTGAATGATGTTAGGAGCGAGTGCTTGACCTGCCAAACATACGAGAATTTTCCCTACATAGGATCTTTTAAACAGGGCTGTGGAGTCGGAGGCGGAGCCGGAGTCGGTGGAGTCGGGTCTTTTTGGGAAGCCTGGAGTCGGAGTCTCGAACTGGAGTCGGAAGATAACTCGAACAGCTGGAGTCGGATTCGGAGCCGCAGTCGGCTAAATTTTATTAGCTGGAGTCGGAGTCAGAGTTATCTTAAGAGGCAGTATTTGTAAATATTGCTCGGTTTGTTCTAGAGGTCGTATCGAGGTGCTCCGATTTGGATGAAACTTTCCACGTTTGTTTGTCTATACATGAGATGAACTCATGCCAAATATGAGCCCTCTACGACAAAGGGAAGTGGGGTAAAACGGGCTTTGAAGTTTGAGGTCCAAAAAACCTAAAAAATCTTAAAATTGCTCGCATTTCCGTAAAACTTCATCAATTCCAACTCTCTTTGATGCATTCGAAAGGTCTTTTGAAGCACTTCAAAATGTGCCATAGACATCCAGGATTGGTTCTACTTTTTCTCTTAGCTTTTGCAAATTACTGTCAAAAATGGATTTTTTTAAAACCTTAATATCTTTTTGCAACAGCCTCCAATCAAATTTACAACTCCAATACTTCTAACTTACCTGAAATTGTCCGAGGATTCTGAATATGACAAAATTGAGACCAAAAAGTGCCGCTATGGCGGCCTACAGGGCAAAAACTAACGTTGTAAAATGTTTGTTCTAGAAAAATCGAAAAACTATGAGAAAAACTGCGATTGGCCAAAAAGTTAACATCGTAGGCTTATAGTCCATGTTATTACCTATCTTTTGACCTATGGGAGTATGGGTGTTGGAGGCTGTTGCAAAAAGATATTAAGGTTTTAAAAAAATCCATTTTTGACAGTAATTTGCAAAAGCTAAGAGAAAAAGTCGGTATGCGAAAGAGCGGGGTTCGATTCCCCGGCGCGCCAGATGTGCGGTAGCTTTTTCCTCGCACTGTTAATTTCTGTACTCACTCGGCTTGAAAAATTATTTTGATATTGTTGCAAATTATCGTTGAACAAATCTCAAAGTTTAAGGATAGGACAGGATTTCAAGATAAAAAAATATCCGTGACCTAGAAAATATTTATCCTGTGGATTTTTTTTTTATCCCATTCTAAGTTTTTTTCATATATTTTCATGGGGGCGCTCGACCATTCATAAAGCTTCGTTTTAGGTGAAGATGCAAGAAGTATCGCGCGCCTCCTTTTAAATTTATAAAAAATCAAAAATTCAAATAATTCCAAAAATTCCTAGGTAAAATATTTTCAAGGTCACAGATATTTGAAAAGGACCCCTTAAACGTTCTTACCACGAACATTTTTATAGGTACATTGATTTGTAATTATAAACTTCTGCAGCCTTGGCGTGATGTCCATTAAGTCTTAAAAATTTCAATGGAGCTTTAAAAAATAGTTTCGTTTAAAATTGTTATTTAAAAATACAAGGTGACTTTGATAGTCACTGTGCTTCTTATAACCAGAGAGAAGGGAAATGAGAGGGTACACTGGCGATTTATTTTTGACCCCGTAACGCGGTACACAGGTACACAGCCCTTCAGCATAATCTCAGCAGTCAAGCGTTACAAATTTTTGTTCAGTGGAGACTTTAGGCGTTACTTTTTTGGTGACAGTTTCTGCTGTCAAATATTTTCACCTCTTTGCAAAATAAACTGTCAAATCGAGTTTTTTTGTTAATAAGGGAAAATCATGCAAACTAACCTTATTCAGCTGTTTTTCCAAAAGTTCAACCTTACCGTTGCGATATATTTTGGATAACTAGTTAAGCACACCTGCCGTGATTGCATTCCAGACCAGCTTCTTGCCCTCCTCCTCTTCCATGTTTGGCTTCCAGCGGGACTCAAACACGGAAATGGCGGTCAAATTTCTCGGACCCATCATCACATACGGCCGCTTGAGCATCCAACCGCATAAATCCAGTAAATGTACGATCTTGTGCTGTCCACTCCGGCAATGATCAGCGCGGCACCGATGTAGCCGAGTTTAACTGGGGCTCGAAAGCTGTTTCCGGGGCGTAGCCAGATGAAAATCACCCTACCCCGGCTGGTTGCTCGAGCTAGCTGCAGCCGTTTATTCGTGGGTCTAAGCATCTTCATCCTGATCATCATCTGGAACCTGTTGTTTTGGTGCCAGCAACAGCAGGAGACCATCTCGGTAAGGCAAGGAGGGGATCTGTTTGACGAGCTTGTCGTTGATGTCTCTACTGTTTTGCAGAAGCTTCTGCGTGCGGCAATGCTGGCCCTCGAGCAGAGTCGGGTTGAACTGCAGCACAAGGTGCACGATGTAAAGAAGCAGCAAGGCGGACTAGGAGGCAAACATTTGGTATGTGTCGTTGAAGCAGTATTAAACCCAGATGGCGATCACGCTGGACGATCTGAAGGAAGCATGTAGCTGAGCTACAGGGCTAAGCGGCTCATCACCGGAAGGAGTGTACCAGCGACAACACAATTGCGCCGAATCTGGAACAGGAGAACTCGGAAGACATCGGCGCTTGCAGCGTTTGTACAAGTCGATCTTTCTTCTGAAGAAACGAACTTAGATGTGACCCAGACGGGTCTTTGTAACCAAGTCTTAAAAAACAAACATCAATAAGTAAATAGCGTGCATACACCTGTTTTATTTGATAACTGAAAATTTGAATATGAACACAAAAATCTCATAAAAAGCATGATAGGTATAGCGAAAAGAAGAGATACGCTAAAAGCTGCGTAAGCTTGCTGTCCTCAGGTTCGTTATAGGGTTGATTCCGGTGCTGCTGTTGAAACAATATGTCCAGCACCACCTGCTTTTTCTGCACCGATCATTCAATAATGTTCGTTCACGGAAGCAGGAGTTTTGCTAGGCTTAACGGGATCGGATCGGATTCGTAATAAGATTGACATCAAACAGCAGAATCTGTAAAAAACGCATTTTTTCGAAAAACTTCAAAATTACATAAAGAAGAGAAGAGTAGTATCGCAATTTTTTTCTCGGACCAAAAAAATCGTCAATACATAGATATTTTGAAAACTAATGATTGCAAAACAACAGGGCAGATAGAAAATGCATTTTAAACACTTTTTTAATTCAAATGTCGAGGGACATAAACTTCAAAAAAAAAAAAAATTGAAAAGGCCTTATCAATTTTTCAGCCAGATCAATCAGTTACAAACTGTTTATTCTGGTCAGGCTGTTGATGTTTACATTGGGAACGAGCAGGAAAAGTAATCTTAAAATTCCTATGTTCAATTCTTCTGTCCATAAAACACAGATAATTGTCATTATTCAATAAGTATTGTATTCAAAAAGCTTCTAAAGGGAACTAAATTGCCTAAGCATGATGAGAGGGCTAATAGGGTAAAGTGGTCTATTTCAAACAATTCCAAAATATAAATATTTATTTCACTTGGTCATCTTACGCATTACAAAGTAATTAATCTCCATCACCATATTTTGCAAATTGCTTCGACAAACAATTCAAATCATATGACATATTTTAAAGAGGGAGCATGGGGTAAAATAGGAAGTTTCAAATGATTCCAAAATAGTGTCTTTGAGTTCTTATGGCCATTTTGTACAAATAACAGTGATTAGTTTATTAAAATTATACGCAAATGAATTTAATTAGGAAAAAATGGAAAAATGGCCCATGGGGTAAAACGGGTTATTATGAATGATCATAAATAAGCATTATTTGATTCTTGTGCCGATTTTGCACGCATAGTAGAAATAAGTTAACGAAATTCCTACGCTAAATGCTATAAAAGGAGTAAAATTACCGAAATTCGGAAAAAGGGCCCATAGGGCAAAATGGGTCACTCCAAATGGTTCGAAAATGTCACCATTTGATTCTCCTGCTAATTTTACATCAAAATAGGTATAAAGATATCCTATAAATGTTAATATGGTTAACTTGTAGAGTGAAAATCAAGAAAATTAAAATTTTTAGGACAAATGGGGCAAAATGGACCCTTTCCCGTCATTTCCGGTGGGTTTGCTATGCGCCAATCGATTCCTGAGATTTTTTTACATAAGAAAAACTATTTTTCAGAAGAAAAAAACAGCGGCTTCAATTTAATGGGATTAGAGGTGGGATTCCGCCCACTGTGCAATGCTGTAGAGCGAATAATTATTTTTTGATTTTTTTTTTATTTGGCCGAATCAAATGCTTTTCTAGGAGCTAATGGTTTTAAGTAAGGTTTTTGCATGCCTAATGACACTTGACAGTTACCACACCCTTGGTTTTAAAGAAGCATGCAACCGTTTGGCATGACAAGACTCTCTTAAAGCTTACATAAAATCTTATTGAAAGCCATTTGGATTTTATGGCACCAGGTTTTATGTCCAAGCATAAAACCTTCTTAGAACCTTTAAATCAACCCATGCTAACTGGTTGCTGTGAATGCCAACATTAAACTTATGAGCAATCATATGCTACCATAAAACTTCACCAAATATGTTTTGACGGTGTCTGGGCCAAATACTATTGGCAAATAGCATAGACAAATAGACTTTGTCTGAAAATAGTTTATCGGATTCCTCGGGAAATTTTACGTAACATACTGAAAAATGAGTGAGGATGATTGCCAGAATTCCGAGGTATGATTTTTTGAAAATATAATCTGGGTTTTTTTCGAAGAGTCGCACGCAAAAACGAGAAAAGTCGACTTTTTTTACTTAAACTGCTATATGTAGAAAATACATTTTTGGTAATTTTGGCTGTGTAACCCGAATCTGGAATCTTATAGTATGATAACAGTGAAAAAGCTATATTTTTGAATGTTATTTGCGGTTTTTGGAAGAGCAATTTGAAATCTTTTTCAGAAAAACGAAGAGGGAGTGCGAGAATGTATTCAAATATTGTTTCTTGTGAAAGAAAATATTGTTCCTAACATCATTATTTATAATTTAAGAAGTGAGCACCTAAAAATTTTCCAACATGACCTCAAAATGAGACAACTTTCACTATCATATATTTGTAAGCATTTCACAAAGCATTTGACTTTCAAAGCTAAACTTATTTGTCTGTCCATGGATTCAAATATGTGCGAAAAAAAAACTCGCCAAAAAGTAAGCCACATGTCAAATTCTCACACATTTCGCCACCTCTCTCTAACTTTTAGAGCCACGCCACATTGCCACGCGGCGCACCGGAAGCTGGATCCCGCCACCAGAACCGAACTGCTCCGCTTGGGTGGTACAAAAGTTTCTTCTTTCGCTTGCTCTTCCTCCCGCGTAAAACCCACACTTCAGCAAGCCAGCAGCGGAAAGGATCAGCACTCGATTTGGCGGAAGCTTCTTCCTTCGTTCTCCGAAAGAGGAGCAGAACAGCCAACATGTGTGGGGGAGAAAAAGTCGCGTCAAGTAAAAAGTCCTCTCATTCGGAATAATTAAAATCCTGTCTCGCGCGTGTGTCCTATAGTATATATGGGTAATTCTCTACCAACTCACACGAAATCGGGAAAAGTTGCCCCGACCCCTCTTCGATTTGCGTGAAACTTTGTCCTAAGGGGTAACTTTTGTCCCTGATCACGAATTCGAGGTCCGTTTTTTGATATCTCGTGACGGAGGGGCGGTACGACCCCTTCCATTTTTGAACATGCGAAAAAAGAGGTGTTTTTCAATAATTTGCAGCCTGAAACGGTGATGAGATAGAAATTTGGTGTCAAAGGGACTTTTATGTAAAATTAGACGCCCGATTTGATGGCGTACTCAGAATTCCGAAAAAACGTATTTTTCATCGAAAAAAACTCTAAAAAAGTTTTAAAAATTCTCCCATTTTCCGTTACTCGACTGTCAAAAATTTTGGAACATGTCATTTTATGGGAAATTTAATGTACTTTTCGAATCTACATTGTCCCAGAAGGGTCATTTTTTCATTTAGAACAAAATTTTTTATTTTAAAATTTCGTGTTTTTTCTAACTTTGCAGGGTTGTTTTTTAGAGTGTAACAATGTTGTATAAAGTTGTAGAGCAGACAATTACAAAAATTTTGATATATAGACATAAGGGGTTTGCTTATAAACATCACAAGTTATCGCGATTTTACGAAAAAAAGTTTTGAAAAAGTTACTTTTTGCGTTTCTCTTTGTTTCGTCGTCCGTGTCTGTCGCGGGTGACCATGAACGGCCATGATCGATGACGACCAACTTTTTTAAAACTTTTTTTCGTAAAATCGTGATAACTTGTGATGTTTATAAGCAAACCCCTTATGTATATATCAAAAATTTTGTAATTGTCTGCTCTACAACTTTGTAGAACATTGTTACACTCTAAAAAATAACCCTGCAAAGTTAGAAAAAACACGAAATTTTAAAATGAAAAATTTTGTTCTAAATGAAAAAATGACCCTTCTGGGACAATGTAGATTCGAAAAGTACATTAAATTTCCCATAAAATGACATGTTCCAAAATTTTTTACAGTCGAGTAACGGAAAATGGGAGAATTTTTAAAACTTTTTTAGTGTTTTTTTCGATGAAAAATACGTTTTTTCGGAATTCTGAGTACGCCATCAAATCGGGCGTCTACACGGAACAAAATCCGGGCTGCGGATCCGAAAAAATAATGCGATGAATCCAAAAACATTGATCGTTTGCGAATTCATCGCGAATGTTGCCGATTCTGGAGAAAATGTTTTCGATAACGAAAGAAATTGCTTCCAAAATCGAAAGCGCTTTGTTGCCGGCTTATTTGAGAGTGTAGCATGCCGCAGCCAATGCGTTACGAACTGTCAGAATCAGCCGCGAAGAAGGAAAACAACAAAACAAAAGTTGGTCTCGCGTTGAAGTTTTTGTTGTTTTTTTTTTCGACTTGTCCGCCGCGATTTCGGTTCGTCAAAATCTGTTCCCGACCCAGTCTGTTAGTCACGGCCTCATCCAACTTCGTGACTGGATCCGGTCAATCCTCGGTACCCTGCAGTTTGCTCATCCGCCGGGAGTTCTGATCATCCGACGTTCCGTTTGCTCCTTGAGGGCCGTCGCGACCACGGCAGTAATGGCAGCCGACGTATTTCTGCGGTACTTGGAGAAGGACAATCGCCATGAGTACAACAAGGTAAGCTGCTGAATATAATTGATTTGGCCAGAACCAAGAAAAAATGATCACGCAGCAGCTGCTTACGTTTTTCGAAAAGTCGGAACCGACTTTGGCTCAGTCGGGCTGATTCCGTTGCATGAGTCTTTAAAACTTGTTTTCACTGAAACCCATTTTATTTGCAGCTTTCCTTTTCCGGCCATTCTTCAGGCCACCAAATCTGCCATTGAAGAAAATCCGCTCCGCCGAACCAAGCTGGCTGCTCAACATTACCCGGTTGCCCCGACGATGATGATGAGAGCAGTTACTTTTCGAGCTCGGCTCGGAGCGAAATCGGCCACAACGGGAAGAATCCGCCGATCCCCTTCCGGAAGTAGACCAGAAGCTGTTCGAAATCTGCGAGGAGGACATTAATGGTATTGCGTGGGAAAAACAACAACGTATCCGATTGACGATTATTTTCGGAAAAGGTGGCTTCCTGTACAGTTTCACAAAACGAACCACGTGCGCATTTATAAGTTTTTTTTGCATTCACAGTCGTTTTTGGGTGCAATCTAAAATAAAAAAAAAATTATTATGTAATAATAAGGCAAGTGCTAAATAATTAAAACTTTCCTCATTTTGTAAAATTATAAAAATTATTAAAAATTAAGCTAAATATATAAACGCCGTGATTTAAAAAGCTTGGAAAATCAAAGAAAATTTAAACAAATGAAAGATTTTTTTTTAATTTAAGAAATGTTAGATACAGTACAAACTCTATTATTTGGCCTTGGAAAAAAATCACATCGGTTTATCGAATTTTCGGAAAATCGAATCACGATTTTACCTCTTTGTCTTATTTTTGATGTTCTATTTCAGGTATGACCACTAAACAACTTCAAAGTGACTTTTCAAGATAGCGGTCAAAATGGCGATGATAAAAGATTTAAAATTTAAAATTAAATGATTAAATTAAATAATAAAAGATTTAAAATTTAAAATTTCTAAAATTTCTAAAATTTCTAAAACTTCTAAAATTTCTAAAATTTCTAAAATTTCTAAAATTTCTAAAATTTCTAAAATTTCTAAAATTTCTAAAATTTCTAAAATTTCTAAAATTTCTAAAATTTCTAAAATTTCTAAAATTTCTAAAATTTCTAAAATTTCTAAAATTTCTAAAATTTCTAAAATTTCTAAAATTTCTAAAATTTCTAAAATTTCTAAAATTTCTAAAATTTCTAAAATTTATAAAATTTCTAAAATTTCTAAAATTTCTAAAATTTCTAAAATTTCTAAAATTTCTAAAATTTCTAAAATTTCTAAAATTTCTAAAATTTCTAAAATTTCTAAAATTTCTAAAATTTCTATAATTTCTAAAATTTCTAAAATTTGTAAAATTTCTGAAATTCCTAAAATGTCTAAAATTTCTTGAAATTTTAAAATTTCTAGAAATTCAGAATTTTAGAATTTTTGAGAAATTCGAAAAAGTTTTGAGAATTTTAAAGAATTTTTGTGATTTTTTTAAGAATATTTTAGAATATTTGAAATATTTTGAGATTTTTTGGAATTTTTAGAATTTTCAAGAATTTTAGAAAATTTTAGAGAATTTTTGAAAAAAATGAGAATTTTTACAATTTTTGAAAATTTCTAAGAATTTTTGAAAGTTTAATAAAAAATTAGATAATTTTAGAGAACTTTTTGAGATTTTTTGAGAATTTTCGAAAAGTTTTGAGAATTTTTGAGAATTTTCGAGATTTTTTGAGAATTTTTAAGAATTTTCGAGAATTTTTGAAAATTTTTGACAATTTTTGAAATTTTTTGAGAATTTTTGAAAATTTTCGGGTATTTTTGAGAATTTTTGAGAATTTTTGAGAATTTTTGAAATTTTTTGAGAATTTTTGGGAATTTTTGAGTATTTTTGAGAATTTTTGAGAATTAAACTAAAAAAAATGGATAATTCAAGATAACTTTTCAAGAATTTTTGATATATTTTGAAAAATTTTGAGAATTTTTGTAAGTTTTTTTTATTTTTAAAAATTATAAAAATTTAAATTTTTTTTAAATTAAAATTTTTTAAATTTCTGAAATTTCTGAAATTTCTAAAATGTCTAAATTTTCTAGAAATTTAGAATTTGAGATTTTTTAGAAATTTTGAGAAATTCGAAAAAGTTTTGAGAATTTTAAAGAATTTTAGTGATTTTTTGAGAATATTTGAAATATTTTGAGATTTTTTTTTCAGAATTTTTAAAAAATTTAGAATTTTTAAGAATTTTAGAAAATTTTTGAGAATTTTTGAAAAAAAATGAGAATTTTTAACAATTTTTGAAAATTTCTAAGAATTTTTGAAAATTTTATATAAAATTAGATATTTTTAGAGAACTTTTTGAGATTTTTTGAGATTTTTCGAAAAGTTTTGATAATTTTTGAGAATTTTCGAAAATTTTTGAGAATTTTTAAGAATTTTTGAGAATTTTTGAAAAAAAATCACAATTTTTGAGAGTTTTTGAGAATTTTTGAAAATTTTTGAGAATTTTTGAAAAATTTTGAGAATTTTTGAGAATTTTTGAATTTTTTTTAGATTTTTCGAGAATTTTTGTGAATTTTTGAGAATTTTTGAGAACTTTTGAGAATTTTTGAGAATCTTTGAGAAGTTTGAGAAGTTTTTAGATTTTCGAGAATTTTTGAGAATTTTTGAGTATTTTTGAGAATTTTTGAGAATTTTTGAGAATTTTTGAGAATTTTTGAAGTTTTTTGAGAATTTTTGGGAATTTTTGAAATTTTGAGACTTTTTGAGAATTTTTGAGATTTTTCAGAATTTTTGAGAATAAAATTTAAAAAAATTGGATAATTTAAGAGAACTTTTTAAGAATTTTTGATATATTTTCTCATTCGCAGTCTACGGCTCGCAATTGCAGCGTGAGTTCGGCGAACACCTTCACAGATCCGACTGCTGGCGGAGATTCTGGGGACTTGTTCCAGTCGGACGGTCTTCTAGTGGAGGCCACTCCGCTCAAGTCGATTCTCTAGGTGAAGATCGGCGGTCAACCTCCAGGACGAAACAGCTCGCTGCGCGACGCGGGAAATCAGCCAGATCGACGACCCGAGCACGCTGCACCGGTCTCAGCGCCTCTATCCGGGTGACCCCGCCGCCGACATAGCTGCCGCGGTGCCGGCCACAAAGACTGGAGCATCAACGAGTGCATTTCGGCCACGCCACTTTCTTTTCTTACTGCTAGCACCGGGACTCACGTCACGGGGAGTAACATTCCAACGGCGGCACCGACACCCAGCGGTAACCTGCTGCCCCACGGACATCGAGGACGGCCAGATCAGAACAATCGACTCGTTCGAACCTTCACAAGTCAAAGGCAAAACACACCGAAAAAAAAAAAAATCCTTAGTAAACCGCTCACAGAATTGCTTTGATTTGGTTTTGAATAACGATTAAATAAATAAAAACATTGAAATCTCTTCTTCTTCTTATTTCCATCCAAAATTTGAAAAGCAACGGTCAATTCAAAACAGTAAATATTGTAGTGGCTGCGTGCTGCGTAATTTTGGCAGGCATGCGTTACGGCGTTACGTTTGCGATATCGAAAATCACCGTTTGCGATATTGAAAGCAATGTTTCCTGCTGACGGGTGTGAACGGAGGTTTGCGATTGGTAGAGCAAATCGGAAGCAAAGTTTGCGATTCCGCAAACCGGATTTTGTTCCGTGTAATTTTACATAAAAGTCCCTTTGACACCAAATTTCTATCTCATCACCGTTTCAGGCTGCAAATTATTGAAAAACACCTCTTTTTTCGCATGTTCAAAAATGGAAGGGGTCGTACCGCCCCTCCGTCACGAGATATCAAAAAACGGACCTCGGATTCGTGATCAGGGACAAAAGTTACCCCTTAGGACAAAGTTTCACGCAAATCGAAGAGGGGTCGGGGCAACTGCTGTGTGAGTTGGCGGAGAATTACCCATATGTATGTGAATCCGAGTTTTGTGCGACGACGACGAACCGCTGTGAGCTTGAAGTTGAGCTTTTAGCGCTTTGGATGTTTCCACTACTGGAGTTGTTTGAACTTTTGCTTGACACGAAAGTGTTTCTATCGACGGGGTATGAAGCGAGGATTACCTCCCAAGTAACATTTTTTCCCAGGAGTTCTACAAGAGCTCTTCAAGATAGCTACAGCATAGCAGTTTAGACCGCGGTAGGATAAAATTCTCTTCAAGTACTCTTTCAAACTCCTGAAGAAGTTTTGAAGAGGATTTTATCCTACCGCGGTCCAAACTGCTATGCAGTAGCTATCTTGAAGAGCTCTTGTAGAACTCATGGAAAAAATGTTACTTGGCATTTCATACCCCGTCGATAGAAACACTTTAGTCTACTTCAATTTGAAAGCATTTTTGTGTATGAATCTCAAATCAATAACAACTTATTGATTTTCAATTTTGAAATTTTTGTAAGGGTTCCTTTAGAAAAATAATGAGACCCGTATTTTTTGGTTGATCTACGCCGTGCTAGATCAACACCAGTCTAACGAAACATGGTGAGCTCAAATCGCTTGAAACCACTTCGAGTTATTTTTTGAAAACTGTGATTTTTGCGGCCATTTTTGGGACCACCCTAGCATGGCGTAGGTAATACTAAAGGCCAAACAAAAAATAAATACGGGTCTCATTATATATTTTTTAAATATATTTTTTTTTTAACCCCGGGAGCCCTGTTCGAGAACTTTTTGGTGTATGCCTTTTTCAAGTGGAATTACTAATTAAGAATTTTTTTATATGTTTCTTGGGCTACCGTAGCCAATAAAAAGGCAAATTTCAAAAGGCATATTTTGCGCTAGAATTAAAGATAGTGCAACATCTGCTACCGGAGATAAGATTTTTGGAAAATAATCGTAAGTATTGTCGAATAATATTGCTAAAATAATTGTTTCATAAAGTGCACCGTTTTCAAGTTATAAACATTTCAAGGTAATTGTTTTTGAAAAATTGAAAGTTTTTTGCTTTATAAAAATACTTTATGAAGGGAATACACCCCTGCTAAAACTATTTCCAGAAGCTGAGAAACCTCGAAATATCTCGGAAGCTACTAATTCAATTTGAATTTTGGAAATGTTTTTGTTTAAATTTTCTGCAAACCATAGAAATTTTTTTTTTCTATTATCAAAATCAAAAGTATCCTTTTGAAATTTTGTAGTTTTTATGCGCAATAAGACATTTCAAATCAGCTGAAAAGGTATTTGTGATCGGCACATCTGAAATTTATTATAAAATCAAAATATTCATAAACGAGCCAAAACTTGCTAAATATGAATATCAATGCAGATCAGTGCATTTTGGATGGTTTTCAGTCGATCAGACTTTTATTTCCATAAAAAATTATGATTTTTAAAGCAAAAAAAAAGCTCCCGGAAATTTTGGACTTGTTTTGCATTGGCCTGTTATAAAAAAAAAAACAAAAAAACAAAAAAAACCCAATTTAATCCCACCTGGGGTGAGATAGAGCCTTTCTTACTAAAGGAAGATAACGGCAGTTGAATTTTTTTTCCAAAGAAATAGGTAAATAAAGAATGGTCCATTCATAAATCAATTGAAAACTTAACATGATTTTTTCATAAAACTGAAAAGCGCTGGTTTTTGCCCACGCAGAAAAATATTTTGTAGAATCAGCCTGTACGAGGTTTGATTCAACAAATTTTTTGTTGAATATAATCAACGCCGATTTTGCGTTGAAACGAACCTTGATTTTCTCAATTCCACAAAAAACTTTTGTTGTTTTGAAAAAAGTTGCTATGACGTTTAGCATTGATTCAACAAAAATCTTGATTTTCAAATCATTCAAATATGCCTTATTTTTCTTCGTGCCCCATTTGCCCCATTTGTAAGCTGTGCTCGCACACAAGCATTTTCGATTTTTAAAATCAGAACAAATTATTTTTGAGGCAGAGAATTAGCTCACAATTTGCGATGTTCGTTATGTTTTCTGCCTATCGCTAAATTGTTCGTATTCTCTAAGTAAATAATAATTCCGTCTTGCTTCAATGCGTTAAAGTGGTTACAAAATGACTGGCAGAATGTGTTTCCACACCCGAGATTTTGCCGTGTTGTAAACGATGTAACGGTAAAGCCGCTTAAATGTTCTTGAAAGCTTTGAAACGCCTACTGGAATTCACTAAACTGACATTTAGGCGTTAGGCAAAATTGTGAGCTTTTAATAAGCAAGCCAGAAAATTATGTAGTATGCATTTAGGCGTTTTTGGGATTGGGAAGCTTACTGCGACTGAGCGCTCGGTGAAACTTCACTACGAAAAACGCAAACGTACCGAATGAACACCCTTGCCCATACGCTGGGTTCATTGCCGACGAGCCGACACGTGTCTTGGAACGCTGGTACGATGAACCAAAATACTAATACACAAAAACGCTCGTACCGAAGCTAGAAAACCAAACCCGCGATGTGCGTTGTCACTGGCGCAGCTTAAACGCTCACAAGGCAAAAGAATGAGCATGGGGCTTCACAACGGATAGCTGCTTGCGTCGTGTTTACGTTCACTGAAGCTTGGCATAGATAATCATGATAGGCGATGTGTGATGAACAAGCAATCAATAGAGCAACTTGTACAAAAAGGGGGTAATCTAGTATCAAAACTCTATACGCGCCAGCATTGATCGCGTCTGCATGTGAAGCTCAACTTGACAACTTGTCGACGAGGCGACAAAAATCGATAGTCCCTGATTTTTTGCAGATTTTTCGAATGAATATTTCTCGAGAAACGATTTGAGAACGAAGCTTGATTTGGAGTCGGAGCCAAAAGCAAACCCTATACCTTTCTTTAGTAAGAAAGGCAAAAATGGAAATATTCTAAAATCTGAACGGTAAATCCAAATGAGGTCAAATTTATTTCAGAACCTCGATTATGGTCTAGATAATGATATGGAGAAAAAAAATAGATAAAATGCCAAATGAAAAGTTTTGGTATTTGGTGAAAATTTGCTTTTACCTTTTTTAGGGGTTTTTCCCCCTCACAGTGAATTAGTCCACAAGTTGTAAATCATGAACCACATTACCGACAAGGATGAAAATTTGGGAGGATGTAGGGCTCGAAAAATGCAATTTTTTGGATAAATAAACGATTTTAATAATTCAATTTTCGACCGAATTTTTATTTGAAAACCGCCTGATCAGGTGAAAACATACTCCGATTCCCCTTAAAAAATGGATAAATTCAAATTTGGTATGAAACAGGTTCAGCACATCCCCTTTCAAATGCGCCTAATAGAGCTTAAATCCATAATGTGGGCTCTGAGAAACCCCCTACCACAATATTGAGCACTTTTTTACCACACACGGACGTCACGCGTGCTCTACGGTCAATTGAGCGCCAAAATTCGGATATTGGAGATAGACCAATTCTGTCATTGTCAAACGAGCGGGCGTCGAAAATCGATCGTCCATGATTTTTTGCAGATTTTTCGAATGAATATTTCTCGAGAAACGATTTGAGAACGAAGCTTGACTTGGAGGCGGAGCCAAAAGCAAACACTATACCTTTCTTTAGTAAGAAAGGCAAAATGATTTAATTACGTGGCACTTGGAAAATTCATTTCTCACAATATTACAATTTTTACAGGCTGCACACTCAGCAACCAGGATTAAAAGAAAGGATTTTTTTGAAGGGTGCTTTTTCATATTAAAAATCTACAGTTTTTGATTTTTTGTAAATCATCTTTTTAGTGCAATTAACAATTTTGTTGTAATATGAAATATGGAAATTTTCTACATGTATGTAACCCCTTAACAAAAGTTCTTCAAAAACTGGCGTCCCGTTCCATCTTAAGCATCATTAAAAAAATAATGAAATGATGTATTATACCAAATTTAGCTCTTAGTTATCCTGGGGCCTATTTTTCAAGGGTTCACAAATACTTATCTTTCATATTAATGCCATAGAAAGATGCCATTTTCCGTATTATTTACCCCTTATCAGGAACAGCATAACTGTGTGACATTGTGATACATTTTAATACGACTTTTTTTTTTTTAAATGTAGATATTTTTTAAACATAAAACTTGTAATGTATCAGAGTAATCTTGAACGGAAGGCATGCAACACCATTAGAGATTTTTTTTATTCAATCACGTGTTTTCAACCCACTTTTGATTTTATTTACCAACACCTACTCATTTTATTTAATTAATTTGCAGCGTTGGGGTTTCTCAGGTGTTTCTGTAAATTACCCAACATTCCTCGTTATGACACGATGGAATTTATCTTTTGCTACTTTCAAAACATATTTCGAAAGCTCCAGTAACCTCAAATCCCAAAATCGTCACGTCATTTGTGAATCAACTTCTATCCACCTCAAACCACCCACGCTTGCTTGTTTTCTTTGGATGCCTTTGGTTTGCACGATTATGTACTTACAAACCATCTGCAAACACTGCTTCTGCTGTTGCTGTTCTCCTCTGCTAATGAGTTATTAATCAGTCATGTAGCGAAATTTTCGGTCCCCATGGCGTGCGTGGGTGGAAATGGGCTGAAGAACCTCGAATTTCCGATGCTGGTTGCTCTAAACTCCAATATCAGCTAATGGGTTTCAGCTGGGGGAGCGAAAGTGGGAAGTTGTCTGAATTCATAATTAGACATGAGTTTTTGGAGTGGGGGTTGAGTTTAGGCATCTTGGAAGGTTTCTTCGGGAGTTCTTGTGATGTGGAAATTGAAACTGGAGGTTGGCTTTTTTAAATTTAATTATGTGATTCTTGGAAAGAAACTTTGCTCGATTCCATAAATTAAATTCATGAAGGGTTATTTTTTTCAAATCGGTAGAAATAACTCAACAAAAGACTTCATTCAAAGCAAGTTATCGAACTTAACGCCATTCACACCGTCATACAGACTTTGATTGAGTCGTCATCGTAGCGAATGACAGCCAGGTCCAGTCCTGGCACACGACAATCGTTCCATTTGCTTCAAAAGCAAACATTTTCGATTCAATTTTCATTGGACTTCGTTCGTTCGTTCGTTCGTCATTCCAGGAGAGGGAAAGTGCCAAAGTGAACTCTCTGTTGGCTGAAGAGAGTGCGAGTAAATTGCAGTTTGTCTAGACGGAGCAATGAAATTTGCATTAACAAATCGTTCTGTCTTGCTTCGGTCCAGGAAGACATGGCAGGCGATAATAGTGAGTGTGTTTTTTTAGAGCAGGAAGAGGAATAAAAATCTGGCCAAGCAAATGGATGATTTATGTTTTCAATTTTCTGAATCATTGATGCGAAAGCTTTGTGTATACAATAATGAACGACATGACTTTTTGATTGAGATGGTATTCTGGAAGGCTGTGGAAAAAACACTTGTTTCGGAAAGTCTTTTGAATGGGTTGTTGAACAAATGTTTAAGAACAACTAACAATCACAAAACTCTAAAACCCCGTAGCAATTCAGTGTTGCATTACTGTCATGATTTTTGGTAATATTTCCTTCAGGGTTAAGGGTCCTTCATTTTGATAAAAAAAGAAAATAACTAAATACAGAGCATTTTGGAGTGATGATCACTTTAAAACTAAGAGAAAAACTTCCAGAGTTAAAAAAAAGTTTGGCTCAAACTTTGTGGGGAACTTCTCTTTGACCAAATAAGCCATATTGTGTCATTGGGTCTCTCAAACAAGTCTCCATAAAATTTTGGCAACTGACCATACAAAAATGGTACGCATGAATATTCGAAAAACTGTATCTTTGGAAGGCAGGTATTGATGAGGAAGATTCAGAAAAAATAGGTACCGTAAAACGGGGTGACTTTGATAGCCGGGGTGACTTTGATAGGTTTGCATTTTTTCCGCAAAATAAAGAGCACAATTAAAATACGTACGGAATGGTTTAGAATCATACTGACCGTGGTAGAGAAGTGTTCAAAGTACATCAAAAAGAACTTTTCATAAAATTTTGAAAAGTTTAAAAAGTTAGTTTACCATAGTTAAGAAAATGTTGATGAAAGTCATTATTTTAAGCTTCTCAAAGTGTCATAATTTTCTCAATGAACATGATTTTGAATCGGAAAGCGGTAAGGATTTTCGGATTCTTTGGACAATTTTCTACAAGGAGAAGATTAAATAAGTTTGTAAATAACAAATAATATGTGTTTTTGAAAAATAATTTAAAAAAATCTCCAGATTTATAGGCATTTCAGTAGAACAAATTTTATGCAAAATGTGAAAACATGTAATTCGTGCTTCGAATTCAGTATAAAATGCATTATAAATCGATTATTTTATAAACAAAACTAGTTTTAACAAATTTCAGACAAAATTCCGACTTTTTAACAATTTTACCTAAAATTTATGTGTATTTTGTTAAAAAGCTTATAAACTTCGTTAACTAATCATAAACATTGATTTTTTTTTCCTAAAAACGATATCAGCTACTAAATTAGTGATGGTACATTTAACGTGCAAATAAAGTTTGAACATCTTAAATATGATTTCAACAAGAAAAACTACGACTATCAAAGTCACCCCGGAATTTAAACTAAGAATTTTTAACGTAACTCTTTTTCTAAACACTATTGAAACAACTTTTTTTTCCAAAAAAGTGCATGGACTTTGTGTGGCCTACCCCAGTACATGTTTTAAAAATAATAATCTTGAGAAAAACCTGTAACCAGTGTGTCTGTAGTGTTCGATATCGGTGTGACTCGTCGCGTATTTGTGTAAATGTAGTGCCAAGAGATGTTCGTGGTTGTCGACGGAAAGCTACCTGGACGTCTCCCAGAACGACCAGTCCCACGCAGTGCGTTGTTGCCGCTAGCCACCACCAGATGTCGTCGTGGAAAACATCGCACGAGAGATCAGCAGGGGGTGGCGAAAGAGGGCGAAAAGAGAGGAGAGTTGGCGGGTCTCGGATCAGGGGGGGTTCAGGACGAAGTGGCCAGGATTGCGCCATCATTAAGTCCGGTGTTGTACGATGAAGGAGGCTGTCGTCAATCGCAGCCGAAACCGAAGGCCAGTGTCCCGAAGTTGGACCAGCGGCCGCAGTGAACCTGACCGTGTCAGGAAGTGCCCGGAACCGTGCTACGTTCCGCGGACAGCGAAGAGCAGAAGCTGCTCGACATTTGGACATCCCAGGTAGGATGATATTCCCCACAACAACCCCTCTAGTGAACCTTGATCCCGACCGCCATCGCTCTAACGCCATCTTTAAATCCCTCTTGCCCTAGGACCTCTCGGGTTTACCCCAAGTTTTCCCCGTGAAACCCCATTGGTTTCTGCCCTGGCCTTGCCATATCCGGCCCGGCAGACCAACCCCGAAACCACCAACCGTCAACCCGTTGGTCGGTGCGTCGCCAAGCCGCCACGTAACCTCCGTGTCCAAAACCCGGACAATCCCGACGGAGGCGCTGCCTCGTCGAAGCCTGCAGCACCGTTACACGCGCAGGAAGGACACGGACGGCTGGCGATAGGTCCGAGAAGCAGAAGCAGAAGTCGGAGGGTCCATCCGACGACCGAGAAGCCACCCCCGTTGGCGTATTGCAGGAGGAGCTCAACGGTCATCCGGACGGAACAACGACGACCGCAGTGCATATCGGGGCTCCGCAGCAGATCATCGGTGCACAAGGAAGTAGGAAGAAGGATCGTGTGAGGTAGGATCTAGGAAGTAAGGAAGTGGGAAGGGAGACGTGCTAGCGAGGAGTTAGGAAGTGTGCCCAATAAACCGTCGACGGAACCCCGAGAAATAAACGTAGTTTCCTTAGACGACTGCGGGTGTTTTCTTGGCCTAGCTTAACTTCGAGCGTCATGCCGATCCTGGGTTTTTAAGGAGAGTTCCATCGGTATCTGGCTCTACCCATACTGGAAGCACAGCTCAGCAACCTCAAGTTGTTATAAACCTTACCTGTTAGAAAATATTCCAAAAACAAATTGATACCCTATCAAAGTCACCCCGGTTTACGGTGCATGTTTTTTTGGTTTCATTTCACAATTTTCACATGAAACAACTTCTCAAAATCCGTATGTTTTAATGTTTGAATTATTTTTTAGTTGAAAAAAATGTTTTTTATCCAATGAAAAAATGAAAACATTTGTGAATTGTTATGATCTTTTCGAAAAAAAAATATTATGAAATTTTTAAATCAAGACTTAAATGTCAAATGAGCGTAATATTGAATGAGTGGCTCTCTTTAAATATTAATCTTAATTCCAAAGTTAACAGATTTTTTTTTTCGTAGTGACCATAAAATTCCACAGATGTTTAATTTTTCTGGTTTTTATTCGCTGTATTTCAGCAACCAGAGGTATAAGTTATAATTTCTCTTAAGGCAATTTTATTGCAATTTTTTTAAAGTTTTCGAAAATAATAAAAAAAGAAAAACTAGAATTTTCCAGCTAAAATTTTTAAGTGGCTTTATAAAAAAACGGTGCTATTTTTCGAAAAATCTGTTATCAAATAAAAAAACGCATTTTTCAAAAAAAAAAAAAAATCATAACTCGGTGGCAAATTTTTGTCCTTATTGGCTATGGCTCAAAAAATGCGTTTTTGTCTCCTAAAAAAAAAAAAATGAAAAATTAATATATATGGGAAATTAGAGGGTGACACCGAATTGAATTAAAAAAATGACTTATTGACACCAAATAAGGAAATTACCTTGATACAGTGAAATGAATTTGCTTAGAATGTATAGAATTCTCTACCAACTCACACGAAATCGGGAAAAGTTGCCCCGACCCCTCTTCGATTTGCGTGAAACTTTGTCCTAAGGGGTAACTTTTGTCCCTGATCACGAATCCGAGGTCCGTCTTTTGATATCTCATGACGGAGGGGCAGTACGACCTCTTCCATTTTTGAACATGCGAAAAAGAGGTGTTTTTAAATAATTTGCAGCCTCAAACGGTGATGAGATAGAAATTTGAAGTCAAAGGGACTTTTATGTCAAATTAGACGCCCGATTTGATGGCGTACTCAAAATTCCGAAAAAAAAACGTATTTTTCATCGAAAAAAACACTAAAAAAGTTTTAAAAATTCTCCCATTTTCCGTTACTTGACTGTAAAAAAATTTGGAACATGTCATTTTATGGGAAATTTAATGTACTTTTCGAATCTACATTGACTCAGAATGGTCATTTTTTCATTTAGAACAAAATTTTCATTTTAAAATTTCGTGTTTTTTTCTAACTTAGTAGGGTTTTTTTTTATAGTATAACAATGTTCTACAAAGTTGTAGAGCAGACAATTAAAAAATTTGGATATATAGACATAAGGGGTTTGCTTATAAACATCACGAGTTATTGCGATTTTACGAAAAAAAAGTTTTGAAAATGTTGGTCGTCGTTGATCATGGCCGTTCATGGTCACCCGCGACAGACACGGACGACGAAACAAAGAGAAACGCAAAATGTAACTTTTTCAAAACTTTTTTTTCGTAAAATCGCGATAACTCGTGATGTTTATAAGCAAATCCCTTATGTCTATATATCAAATTTTTTGTAATTGTCTGTTCTACATCTTTGTAGAACATTGTTACACTCTAAAAAATAATCCTGCAAAGTTAGAAAAAAACACGAAATTTTAAAATGAAAAAAGTTCAAGATGGTATGTCAGAGACATAACCGAAAGACATAGGACCAAACAGTTTGAATGTGTTTTTGGATTGCTAGTGAAATCTGAATTAAGATTACTTTATTTTGTTTCATAGATTTGTCGGCAAAATTGTCATAAATGTTCTCCCAAGGTGAACCTTCTATGAGGGCACCGGCAACTCCAGGTTGTGGCCACTACGGTCGAAATGTCAATTTTCATGTTCAGTATCAAAAACCATGAATTTTGATATCCATATTGCCACAACTCGTATGGTTCTGTTAAAGACCCTCCGGGCCCCGGGGAAACCTGCTTTGAGATCACCGGTCACTCAAGGTTGTGGCCACTACTGTCGGAATGTCAATTTTCATGTACAGTATCAAAAACCATGAATTTTGATACCAATATGCCACAACTCGTATGGTTCTGTAAAAAGTCCTCCGGGCCCCGGGGGAACCTGCTTTAAGGGCACCGGCCACTCCAGGTTGTGGCCACTACTGTCGAAATGGCCATTATTATGTTCAGTATCAAAAACCATGAATTTTGATACCCATATTGCCACAACTCGTATGTTTCTGTAAATGTCCCCCCAGGCCCCGGGGGAACCTTCTTTGAGGGCACCGGCCACTCCAGGTTGTGGCCACTACTGTAGAAATGGCCATTATTATGTTCAGTATCAAAAACCATGAATTTTGATACCCATATTGCCACAACTCGTATGTTTCTATAAATGCCCCCCCAGGCCCCGTGGGAACCTGCTTTAAGGGCACCGGCCACTCCAGGTTGTGGCCACTACTGTCGAAATGGCCATTATTATGTTCAGTATCAAAAACCATGAATTTTGATACCCATATTGCCACAACTCGTATGTTTCTGTAAATGTCCCCCCAGGCCCCGGGGGAACCTTCTTTGAGGGCACCGGCCACTCCAGGTTGTGGCCACTACTGTAGAAATGGCCATTATTATGTTCAGTATCAAAAACCATGAATTTTGATACCCATATTGCCACAACTCGTATGTTTCTATAAATGCCCCCCCAGGCCCCGTGGGAACCTCCTTTGAGGGCACCGGCCACTCCAGGTTGTGGCCACTACTGTCGAAATGGCCATTAATATGTTCAGTATCAAAAACCATGAATTTTGATACCCATATTGCCACAACTCGTATGTTTCTGTAAATGTCCCCCCAGGCCCCGGGGGAACCTTCTTTGAGGCCACCGGCCACTCCTGGTTTTGGCCACCACTGTCGAATTGGCCATTTTTCATGAGAACCGCCGCATCATAGCGACTTCCACGCCGTCCGCTTCGCTCGAATTTCCTCCTTCTGCTGCCGGTGGTTCTTCCTTCTGGTTGCTGGTCCTCTTCTTCTATTGGCCGCTGCTGCTGCTGCTCCGTGCCGGCCCGACGTGCACAGTTCGAGTGCTCGTTCCAAAGTGACTAGCTTTTGCGAAATTTTCTGCTTAAATAGCGGCACAGCCGGAGAACGGCACAAAAGGGGCGCGGTCTCGAATGCATACGCTCGCTCTGATTGGTCATTTGTCCGATTTGTACTGAAAAATTACTCATTTTGATTGCATGTTTTAAGTGCTTTAACTATGTTTAGTCAGACTATCTATGTAGTTAAACAATAGCTGAAGTCTTCCTCTTTCGATTGGTGGTCCAACCATCTGGATTGATTCACAGGGAAAAAAGATATAAGCGTTCAAAATGTCCCCTTTTTTAACGCTTAAAAGTGACGCTTTGGATCGAATTTCTGAACTGGCCCCCCAATATAGTAAGTAAAGACATAGTCCTATGTCAAAAATTGTTCTAAATGAAAAAATTACCCTTCTGGGACAATGTAGATTCGAAAAGTACATTAAACTTCCCAAAAAATGGCATGTTCTAAAAAATTTTACAGTCGAGTAACGGAAAATGGGAGAATTTAAAAAAAGTTAGTGTTTTTTTCGATGAAAAATACGTTTTTTCGGAATTCTGAGTACGCGCCACCAAATCGGGCGTCTAATTTGACATAAAAGTCCCTTTGACTTCAAATTTCTATCTCATCACCGTTTGAGGCTGCAAATTATTGAAAAAACTTTAGTTTTTTTTTCATTTCTGTGGTTTTAAGTAGATTTTTGGATCCATATTTTCTTGGCTTCTCTTATCATGTTCTGAACAATTTCAAATTTTTCAAATGATTTTTTGAGTACACGGAAAAAATCAATTCTTGAAATCGTGAATTAAATTCACGAATGCGAGAACCACGAAAGAATATTTACGTTTATAGTGCAAATGCACCATACTCATGAATAAATTTCTTATTGGTTCTCACATTCGTGAACTTAGTTCATGATTACGAGATTTTTTTTCTGTGTAGTTTAAATAATTTTGCTTTGATATTTATAAATATACAATTTCCCGGGAATCTCAGCCAAATTACCCGGGAATCGAGAGTTCCAAAAATGATCGATTTCTCGGAATCGCCCGTTCGTCACCCTCTACAGGGAATTGATTTTTGATCTATTTGATTTAAAAATTGGCAACAAAATCCACGTACCTATGATTTCTGAATATTTATCATCAATACCTACAATTTTGTGAAGACACCAAATCATTCAGAAAATTATTTCAAAAGTTACAAATTTTCGAATATTTACTTTCCATTTTTGTATGAACAGCTGTCAAAATTGTATGAGTGAACCAGTGACACAAAATGGCTTATTCGGCCATAGAGAAGGACTGCAAAAAGTTTGAACCAAATAAAGAAATATAAATAAAATCCATTCCCTGGTTTGGCAGAGAATTGCTAAAGTTTCCTTGCAAACTGTGTACAAAATACATAGACGTGACTGCCAAAATATTATTCTAAAGTAAGACAGGATTTTGTTTTGTTTCAAATCTAATTCAAATCTAATTTTGCACCTCTCAAATGTTTCATTACGCCAAACAAATTTCGTGAATCGAAATCGAATGCTAACAAATCCGCGAACAAGTTTTCTCGTCTTGCAAGTCAAACTCAAAAGGTGCACAAACCTGCTCCGCCTCCCTCCCCCGCCTACCCATCAATCACGTTGATTCACCTGCAGAGCAGCTTAACAACAGCGCCCCATGATCGAATGCATCGTTAGCGCAAAAGTGAGAAATTCAATTTTCTTCATTACACATCATCAATTCCAGGCACCTGATCTTATTCCGGGGCACAAAATTCATTTTCTCCAATTTCACCCGTTGCACAATTCGATTTGCTCTCGCTTCCCCACCCCCACCCAGCCTTTCGAACTGCAACTAGCAACAACAATAGTTGCAGCACCAGCAGCAGCATACAGTACAAAGAGACAGAGGGTGCATCGAGCATGACGAGCCATATGCTTGGGCTTAACCCTCAACTGTTTCTTTTTTAATTTTTCTTGTTTTACATTTTATGGAATTTTAAACTGATCTTTGAATTTCATTTTTTTGCTTTGAAAATACACTTTTGATTTTCCTTCCAGTTTATTTGGTTTGAGTTCCTGAGGGTTAAAAGGGGTTGTAGTGGGTGCATCCTTTCCCGATGCCCTGGGTGACAGTCGGTTGGTTGTGTTCCCGCTCGTTTTTTCGGCAGCCCAGCGCTATCTCGCTATGCAAATGCTAAAAGTACAAAAATAGTGCATACGCAGCATAAATACAGATACCACTAGCTGCTGCTGATGTTGCTGCCGATGCCGAAGGGCTGACATGCTTGGGATTGTTGGCAGTTTTCCTGTTGGCTGCCAGAACCCCTTTTCTTTCCTTTTCGGCACTTTCTTCGACGACATTGCTCTCTCTATCGTATCATCATCATCAGTCCTAAGCAAATAGGATAAATGCAATGTAAATGGAATATTAGAATTGCATTTCATGGTACCGCCGTGCTTAGAAGGGTGTTTCGAACTATGTTGAAAGTGTTCTGCACATGGTGACTTGGCACGAACGGTTTTGTTTTTGTCTGGCAACAAAGAAATAGCACTAGTTTTGTAGGTTTGGTAAATATACTCTTTGTTTTTAGTTTGCCTAACACAAGTGGCATTCTCGGAATATGGTTCAATAACAATTATAAAAACACTATAAAATTCCTAATCACGGTTCAGGGTGATTCCCCGCCAACTCCCGCGAAATCGGAATTTTTTTTTCGTAAAATTACGATAACTCTTGAAGAATTATTGTCTATTCTTCAACTTTGGTGAATTTTGTTGCACTCTAAAAATTAACCCTGCAAAGATAGAAAAACACGAAAATTTTAAAAGAAATTTTAGTTCTAAATGAAAAAAATATCTGCTAGGTTATTGCATATTCGAAATGTACAATAAATTTCATATTTTATGACATTTGCCAAACAAATTGACAGTCAACTGTTGAAACGACAAATGGAAAAATTTCTGAAACTAATTCGAAGAAAAATACGGTTTTTAGAATTCTGAGTACGCCATCAAATTGGGCGTCCAATTTTACATAAAAGTCCCTTTGACACTAAATTTCCACACAGGAAAAAATGGCAGGTAAAATTCATCAGCACACAAAAAAAGTTTTGGAAAATTTTTTTGGTAGTGTTACTCAAAAAAGAGGCAATAAATTTTAAACCATCCAAAATTCTACTTTTTTTTTGCTGTGTACTAGAGTATTGGACTGCCGTTTTACGGCGATATGAGGTATAGGCCATTGAGGTGATTTTGCTGTAGACACGATTATCTGTTTTTGTTCATTTTTTTCAATTTTAAATGACTGATTTAAGGTCTGCGTTGTAGAAACTGTTAAAAAGTACAATAAAAATGTGACCCCTTCAAAATTTCTTGTTTTTTCCTATTCTCTACGATTTTAAACCACAAACATCATTTGGCCGGAAAAATAGCAATAAAAAATCACTTATTTTCCTTCCCAATGATGTATGAATACATTGCTCGATCAAAGCTGGTTATATTTTTTGTGACAGCTATTTTGACAGCTGAGCGGATCCTTTAATGAATTGTCCACGTGGATATTTTAAGGGGGGATGCTATTAGGGAGCGTTTTTTTTATTACGTAACGCAGTTGTGTTACGCTCCATACATTTTTTTTAATTTGTATGAAAATTTTGGGGAGGGGTCTAAAAATTCGATTTTTTGTGTTACGTAATATAGAACGCTCCCTTAGTGATTGTCTACGCTACATAAACACATTTTTTGCATGAACAATTGTCCGCAAGGCGGTGAGTCTAGATTTTTCAAAAAAGTGTCTACGTGGATGTGGATAAGGTGTCATCCATTAAGTACGTCACATTTAGTACGTCAGCTGAAATTTACTCTACCCCCCTTTGTCACGATTTCCCTAGGCTTTTAATACGCAATGTCACGCTTGCTCAAAACCCCCCTCTTCCCTCAGAACGTGACGTACATTATGGATGACGCCTATTGGACGTCCCCTTAAGAATTAAATCGAAATAATGATAAAATATTGCCCAGTCTTGATTTGGTCCAACAATTCAACATTCAAACAGTATTGAATTTGACTTCTATCAATTCTCAATGTATACTTAACTCATGGTGAGTAAAATTGGCGTATACATCATTGTTTGTTTGCTTAATAATTTTTTTTTACTTTTCAAGTCTACATTGACCCAGAAGGGTAATTTTTTCATTTAGAACAAATTTTTTCATTTTAAAATTTCGTGTTTTTTCAAACTTTGCAGGGTTATTTTTTAGAGTGTAACAATGTTCTACAAAGTTGTAGAGCAGACAATTACAAAAAATTGATATATAGACATAACGGGTTTGCTTATAAACATCACGAGTTATCGCGATTTTACGAAAAAAAGTTTTGAAAAAGTAACTTTTTGCGTTTTTCTTCGTTTCGTCGTCCGTGTCTGTCGCGGGTGACTATGAACGGCCATGATCGATGACGACCAACTTTTTCAAAACTTTTTTTCGTAAAATCGCGATAACTCGTGATAAACATCAACCCCAAACCCCTTATGAGCAATTCTCTACGAAATCGGTCTTTTTTCTTCAATATTAATTTTTGTATTTTTTAATCCGACTGAAACTTTTTTGGTGCCTTCGGTATGCCCAAAGAAGCCATTTTGCATCATTAGTTTGTCCATATAATTTTCCATACAAATTTGGCAGCTGTTCATACAAAAATGATGTATGAAAATTCAAAAATCTGTATCTTTTGAAGGAATTTTTTGATCGATTTGGTGTCTTCGGCAAAGTTGTAGGTATGGATATGGACTACACTGGAAAAAAATAATACATGGTAAAAAAAATTTGGTGATTTTTTATTTAATTTTTTATCACTAAAACTTGATTTACAAAAAAACTCTATTTTTAATTTTTTTTATTTTTTGATATGTTTTAGAGGACATAAAATGCCAACTTTTCAGAAATTTCCAGGTTGTGCAAAAAATCATTGACCGAGTTATGAATTTTTGAATCAATACTGATATTTTCAAAAAATCCAAATTTTGGTCGTAAAAATTTTTCAACTTCATTTTTCGATGTAAAATCAAATTTGCAATCAAAAAGTACTTTACTGAAATTTTGATTAAGTGCACCGTTTTCAAGTTATAGCCATATTTAGGTGACTTTTTTGAAAAAAGTCGCAGTTTTTCATTTTTTAAAATTAGTGCACATGTTTGCCCACTTTGAAAAAAAAAATATTTTTGAAAAGCTGAGAAAATTCTCTATGATTTGCTTCTTTGGACTTTGTTGATACGACCTTCAGCTGCTGAGATATTGCAATGCAAAGGTTTAAAAACAGGAAAATTGATGTTTTTTAAGTCTCACCCAAACAACCCACCATTTTCTATCGTCAATATCTCAGCAACTAATGGTCCGATTTTCAATGTAAATAAATGAAACATTTGTGAAATTTTCCGATCTTTTCGAAAAAAATATTTTCAAAATTTTCAAATCAAGACTAACATTTTAAAAAGACCAAACATTCAATATTACGCCCTTTTGATATATTAGTCTTGATTTAACATTTTTGAAAACATTTTTTTCGAAAAGATCGGAAAATTTCACGAATGTTTCATATTTTAACATTGATAATCGGACGTTTAGTTGCTGAGATATCAACGTTAGAAAATGGTGGGTTGTTTGGGCGAGACTAGGAAAACATCAATTTTCCTGTTTTTAACAGGGAGGTGCTGTGTCCTATCCCTCGCCTAGACCAGACCAAAATCCATGATAAAGCTGACAGACCAAATCTGTCAGATTAAGACTGTCAGACCAAAGAGCAAAAAGTAAACAATCTTGGTCTTCGATGTAGGTGCACACAAATCAACAAAAGAAAATTTGATAAAGATTTTATTTTTCCAATTCAATGACTGGGTTAGGACTGCAAAATTGAATGGACGTCAGAAAATGATTAAACAGTGCGGCGTCCTGTACACCGACAATTAAATAAGCAGTTAAAAGCTTTATTCTTCCACTTTAATTTTTGATCGCGTTTTCGGTTTAGACCTGAAAAATCTTGATATTATTTATACGGATTTGTGATTCTTTTCTTTCCACCATTCCCTTGGTTTTTAAACCTTTGCATGGCAATTTCTCAGCAACTAAGGGTCGTATCAACAAAAACCGAAAAAGAAAAATATAGAGAATTTTCTCAGCTTTTCAAAAATATTTTTTTCAAAACTGGGCAAACATGTGCACTAATTTTAAAAAATGAAAAACTGCGACTTTTTTCAAAAAAGTCACCTAAATATGGCTATAACTTGAAAACGGTACACTTTATCAAAATTTCAGTAAAGTACTTTTTGATTGCAAATTTGATTTTACATCGAAAAATGAAGTTGAAAAATTTTTACGACCAAAATTTGGATTTTTTGAAAAAATCAGTATTGATTCAAAAATTCATAACTCGGTCAGTAATTTTTTTCACAACCTGAAAATTTCTGAAAAGTTGGCATTTTATGTCCTCTAAAACATAACATATCAAAAAGTAAAAAAAAATTAAAAATAGTGTTTTATTGTAAATCAAGTTTTAGTGATAAAAAGTTAAATAAAAAAATCACCAAATTTTTTTTACCGTGTATTATTTTTTCCAGTGTAGTCCATATCCATACCTACAACTTTGCCGAAGACACCAAATCGATCAAAAAATTCCTTCAAAAGATACAGATTTTTGAATTTTCATACATCATTTTTGTATGGACAGCTGCCAAATTTGTATGGAAAATTATATGGACATACTAATGATGCAAAATGGCTTCTTTGGGCATACCGAAGGCACCAAAAAAGTTTCAGTCGGATTAAAAAATACAAAAAAAACCGAATGACCGAAATCCTAGAGAACTACTCTTTTGTCTATATATCAAATTTTTTGTAATTGTCTGCTCTACAACTTTGTAAAACATTGTTACACTCTAAAAAATATCCCTGCAAAGTTAGAAAAAACACGAAATTTTAAAATGAAAAATTTTGTTCCAAATGAAAAAATGACCCTTCTGGGTCAATGTAGATTCGAAAAGTACATTAAATTTCCCATAAAATAACATGTTCCAAAATTTTTTACAGTCGAGTAACGGAAAATACGTTTTTTCGGAATTCTGAGTGCGCCATCAAATCGGGCGTCTAATTTTACATAAAAGTCCCTTTGACACCAAATTTCTATCTCATCACCGTTTCAGGCTGCAAATTATTGAAAAACACCTCTTTTTTCGCATGTTCAAAAATGGAAGGGGTCGTACCGCCCCTCCGTCACGAGATATCAAAAAACGGACCTCGGATTCATGATCAGGGACAAAATTTACCCCATAGGACAAAGTTTCACGCAAATCGAAGAGGGGTCGGGGCAACTGCTGTGTGAGTTGGCGGAGAATTACCCATGTAATATTACTCAAAAAAAGAGGTAATATTCAACCTACCAAATTTTCAACATTCCAAAATTCAACTTTTTTTTCTGTGTGCGAATTATTGAAATAAACGCGTATTTTGTCGCATTTTCAAAAATGGAAGAAATCGGGAAATGGACCTAGGATTTGTGATCAGGGACCAAAATTAAAAAGTTTCACGCAAAATTGGAAAATTAATTTTTGCTGCATTAAAGTTGAAATTTGAAATGTTAAAATTTGGTTGGTTGAAGTTTCCCTCTTTTTTGGGTAATTTTACCTAAAAAATGTGTAAAATTGTGAACCTGATGAAAAATCTGTCACCATTTTCTGATTAAATTTATTTTCCATCATTTTTTTCTGTGGTATTCTCCCAAAAACTGCTTCTTAAACACAAGTTGCGACAAGCTTCGAGTTTTACCTTAAATTGCTTCAAATGTCAAACATAAATCTTTAGTATCAAGGATTTTTGTTTTTAATATTTCAACTTAAAAAAATTAAGAACATTGTATGTTTACGATGGGAAGTATTTTTTAAACTTGGCCTGATCCGTTGAATGCTAAAAATTAGTTCTGAATAATCATAAAAATGCTCTTCAGTTGTTTAGTTAAAGCCAACATTATCCCATTACATAATGATCCGGAAGACAATCATAGGTTTCATTGAAAAAGTAAAAATAAATTAAACGATCAAATTGGCTTTTCATCACAACTGATTGAGATGCAGTTTGAATTAAGACTGAAACGTTATAGTTATGCTATGCTACGCTATGCAAGTATGAAACAAAATAAATCCATTTTTTTAAATAATTACCATTGCTTTTATACTGGGTCAATATCATCTGATTATTTATTGTAAATATGAACTGCTCATCCAAAGCCCTGCTAAAAGTGCCAATCAAACAGCAACATATCCATCAAATTGTTGCTAGTGCATGAAGCATAACCCATAATATTTTCATTGGGAAATGATAAACAATTAAAGTTTTTTTCATTTGCTCTAAATTACCACCCGTGGCTCTCAACAACACTTGAGTGCATTGTTATTTGTTTCCCTGTTTTCCCCTTGCTCCCTTACTCCTTGTTCACCAATCCGCCCACAAAACAAGCAGAGCAGCAAATCTGCTATCAATTATCAACTTTTCTCCGCAAATATTAAAACATATACAGTTATGTATAGCTATGAAGTGGTTATTATTGTTGCTCTACAGATTCAATTCGATGTTTCCAATAACAATCCACAAGTAAGTACCTCGTACAGAAAATCTCTAGTAGTTTCAATGAGCACGTACAGTTTGTGCCAGCCCAGCCCAGTCCGACCTCAGAATCTATTTGTACAGTTGCTCCATCGATATCCTCCAACCAACCATTGCTTGGGAAAGCCAAAAGAGGAGCGGAAGATCTTGCTGGCCCAGGGATGATGATGTCGATGAGGACGACGATGACGATGCACCAAGCTATGGCAAGAACAAGCATGATTGCAGTGAGTGCAATTTTGTTGCCACATTTTCCACAGAAACCTCTTTAACTCTCAACATAGTGATGGTGGTGGCTTTGCTATTGCCATCATATCTCGTCGAGGGAGAAGAAAAGCTTTCATGTTGTAGAGGAGCTGATGTTCAAGAGCACAATATACCGTGATGCACAGAGATCTTAAACACGGGCAAATATGGATAAACTTCAGCACTGCTTTGCATCTCTGAAGAGGGAGGTGTCCTGAAAATAACGTTAATGGATGAGTATACATTTTGTCATAAATGACGAATTTGATCGTGGGTTATTGTTTTGACTTGACCTGTATTTTATTCAATAATGTTGTATTTGAAAATAGTGAAAACTCCCTCGCCATCCAGAGGATAGGCTGTAAAATCACTCGAAAAAATAATATTCAGACAGAACTTAGAATCAAATGCAAAGCAAATGTTTGTATGTCGACGTCGTCGTGCTATCTTGTCGCACCCGCCATTTTGACGTTCCGAGAAAAACGCGTTTTAATGTTTGACCTTGAATATTCAAAAACGAGAGCACGCAATGTAAACAATAACAAACACGTTTTGTTTGGCTCACCATTCTGTGCATTGTCCCAAAGTTTGGTTGAAGTTGGTTGCTGGAGTCCCGAGTTATAATTACAAATGTTTACGGTAGTCTAGCTTGTACGTGCGACAAACGCATCCTGACTTTCCTGGCCTGAAATCCCTTTGGCCTTTTGTCGCACTTACATCAATTTTCATGGAGTGACAAGATAGCACGACAAGATTGAAACTACTTTCATATGTAAAGTGACAAAAATGCACGGAGTTTTTTCGGTTTTTGTTGAATATCTCAGGATTGAAATCGAATTTTGGGGATCTGTGAAGGTCAAAAGGTGAGGCATTGTGAGCTGCACAAAATGGCGTTCCTAACTAAATTCGGCCCAAAATGCACGTACGACAAGTTAGCACGATGGCGACGATGTGTGGATGGTTGTAGACTCTCAGTTCTTTCGGAGCTGGGTTGGACTTTAATCCAGATCAGTGCCATTCGATCCATCTTGAAGTTCCATAAGACACTCCAATTTGATCTTTTCAAAAGTAAAGTTTTCGCAAAGATAGCTCGAATTTTCATTTTTATTTATGAATATTATGAAATTTGTTTTGTTTCTGCACTTATTTATGATTTTAGATGCAATGGAAGCTTCATTTTTGCATTTAATTATAGAAATTTTAATTCAGTCGATTTAAAAAAAAACAACCCTTTTAACGCTTTCAAATGAATTCTTTTTTATTGGATGCTAGAGCTGAACATTGGTTTTAGTGACAAAAAACTCCCCAGTATTTGCAAATTAAAGTGTTAAAATCATGTACTAAAGCTTTTTGCCTTCCTCACTGAGGTAAGGCTATAATCCTGCTCTAAAAATGAACTTTTTATCAAAAGCTCGAAGACCCACCTTCTTATATACATATCGACTCAGAATCGAAAACTGAACAAATGTCTGTGTGTGTGTATGTGTGTGTGTGTGTGTATGTGTGTGTGTATGTGTGTGTGTGTGTATGTGTGTGTGTGTGTATGTATGTATGTGTTCAAAAATCTTGCCAAGTTTTCTCAGCACTGGCTGAACCGATTTTGATCAAACCAGTTGCATTCGACTTGGTTTAGGGTCCCATACATCGCTATTGAATTGTTTGAAGTTTCGATAAGTAGTTCAAAAGTTATGTATAAAAATGTGTTTTCACATATATCCGGATCTCAATTATATGCATGTAAACGATGTCCGGATCCATCATCCAACCCATCGTTGGTTAGGTAATTAAGAGACCTTTCCAACGAGTCCACAACATTGAAGATCTGGCAACCCTGTCTCGAGTTATGACCACTTAAGTGATATTTATGTACTTTTTTGAAGCCGGATCTCACTTAAATGCATGTAAACGATGTCCGGAACCATCATCCGACCCATCATTGGTTAGGTAATCAAGAGACCTTCCCAACGAGTCCACATAATTGAAAATCTGGCAACCCTGTCTCGAGTTATGACCACTTAAGTGATATTTATGTACTTTTTTGAAGCCGGATCTCACTTTAATGTATGTAAACGATGTCCGGAACCATCATCCGATCCATAGTTGGTTAGGTAATCAAGAGACCTTTCCAACGAGTCCACATAATTGAAAATCTGGCAACCCTGTCTCGAGTTATGACCACTCAAGTGATATTTATGTACTTTTTTGAATCCGGATCTTACTTAAATGTATGTAAACGATGTCCGGATCCATCATCCGACCCACATCAACGAGTCCACAACATCGAAGATCTGGCAACACTATCTCGAGTTATGACCACTTAAGTGATATTTATGTACTTTTTTGAAGCCGGATCTCACTTAAATGCATGTAAACGATGTCCGGATCCATCATCCGACCCATCATTGGTTAGGTAATTAAGAGACCTTTCCAACGAGTCCACAACATTGAAGATCTGGCAACCCTGTCTCGAGTTATGACCACTTAAGTGATATTTATGTACTTTTTTGAAGCCGGATCTCACTTAAATGTATGTAAACGATGTCCGGATCCATCATCCGTTCCATCGTTGGTTAGGTAATCAAGAGACCTTTCCAACGAGTCCACAACATCGAAGATCTGGCAACCCTGTCTCGAGTTATGACCACTTAAGTGATATTTATGTACTTTTTTGAAGCCGGATCTCACTTAAATGTATGTAAACGATGTCCGGATCCATCATCCGTTCCATCGTTGGTTAGGTAATCAAGAGACCTTACCAACGAGTCCACAACATCGAAGATCTGGCAACCCTGTCTCGAGTTATGACCACTTAAGTGATATTTATGTACTTTTTTGAAGCCGGATCTCACTTAAATGGATGTAAACGATGTCCGGATCCATCATCCGTTCCATCGTTGGTTAGGTAATCAAGAGACCTTACCAACGAGTCCACAACATCGAAGATCTGGCAACCCTGTCTCAAGTTATGACCACTTAAGTGATATTTATGTACTTTTTGAAGCCGGATCTCACTTAAATGTATGTAAACGATGTCCGGAACCATCATCCGACCTATCGTTGGTTAGGTAATCAAGAGACCTTTCCAACGAGTCCACATAATAGAAAATCTGGCAACCCTGTCTCGAGTTATGACAACTTAAGTTATATCTGTGTACTTATTTTTCTGGACCTAAAAAAAATAGCTGAAATATGCGTCCAAACCACTCATATTACCCATTGTTGGTAAAAATTGAGGAAGGCATCAACCACACAGGTGGATTAAGTTAGTTTTAAATTACATTTTGAAATTTGAAACTGCTTGGTGCGACAATTGTGCATAGAGTAGCAGTTAACTAGTCGTATTTCGTGATTCGTGATTTTCATCCAAATTACTGAGATACGGACTTTAAAGGGCACGTAAAAAGCCCTTAGGTGGCATCCCAAGTAACATTTTTTCCAGGAGTTCTACAAGAGCTCTTCAAGATAGCTACAGCATAGCAGTTTGGACCGCGGAAGGATAAAATTCTCTTCAAGTACTCTTCCAAACTCCTGAAGAAGTTTTGAAGAGAATTTTATCCTACCGCGGTCCAATCTGCTATGCTGTAGCTATCTTGAAGAGCTCTTGTAGAACTCCTGGAAAAAATGTTACTTGGGATAACTTGGATGGGGATAGGCTGGGGATATTTTATTGTTGATTTTGTTGATTTCCTATCCAACGAATGCAACAATGTTATGTTATTATCTCAAAATTTGAGAAAACATGTAATTTTGATTTTAAATGCTACTATTGTCATGATTCCAAATCTGGACACTTAGTTACATATCATTTTTGTTATAATTGGCAAAAAATCATGTAACAAGCTGGATATGTAGAAACATCATTAGGATGTAGTATAAACAGTCAGTTTTAAGAGAATGTTTGCAAATTTATTTTTTTAAAGCAATTTTTCATCATAATTTTAAAACTAAAATGACTTGTTGTGCTTCGAATCCCGGACACTGATAAAAGCTGATTCGAATTCCGGACCCTCAATTTGGCCTATGAAACGCACAAATTTGGACGGATATGTTAGTGAATGGCATTCTTTAGGTCTCAAATAAGCTGTTAACATCAAAAAAATCGATATTTTATAAAAAAATAGCTAGATTTAAGGAAATCAAAACATTAACATTAACATTAACTACAGCGTTCAAAAAAAAATTTAAATCAAAGTTGATGTTAAAATTCATCAAATAACACAGTTTGACATTCATAAAGCGAACTTATATCCAAATAATTGATCAAACAAGGTGAGGTGTCCGGGAATTCGAATCATGACGTCATCTTATCTTTTCAATAGCGCTTAAGTTACATTGTCAAATAAATTAAAATCCTGGATTTTGCAAGCCAGAAACAAAAAAAATGCGTTATATTGTGAAGGCAGACAAAAATCTAAATACGAGCGTCAAAGCCTGTTGCGTCACAGGCTGATGTACACATTTTTTCGCGCAATAGAAGAGAGATTTGATCCTCGGAGACACTTGATCCCAAGCCTGTATCTCTTCAGCATGTGGGTAAAAAAAAAGCTTTTCTCTAGAAAATGTTGAAAACGAAGAAAAGATTAAAAAAATGTCCGGAATGAATTATACACATTTTTCTAAAAAGTGCTGCAAAACAAGACCTTTTTTTTGTTTTGATATGTATAGAAAACATTTCAATTTCATTCAAAAATATGTTTTTTAAACATATATACTCATCGGGACTGGCAACACCAGCCAGCAACAAACAACTGTTCGGAGCTCCTCAAACTTTTCGATTTTTTCGCCGTAATTAACAGTGTTTACCCGCGAGTTTGCTGCTCCAGCATGCCAAGGGCCAACCGTGGCCGTGGCAGTTCGAGTGCGGCCTCGAAAAACCCGCGAAGTTCATCTACCGGCAGAGTGCAGAAAGGTAAACACACCAACGCCGCATCGACCGCCATCGCGCACGGGAGCGTGCCCAGTGACGTCACCGATCCATCGTTTTTTCACGTGTCATACCGTCCACGTGAGTCCCCAGTACGGACGAGACAATCGACCCGGGCATCCGGGAGCACTTCCAGCCAGCAGTCCACCAGCACTACGACAACAACCACTTCCAACGTTCCCACCAGCAACGAATTTGAGATGCTGAGTGGAGAAGAAAACAACACCGCCAGTGACAGCAGCAGTGCTAGCGACGACGATGACGCCCAAGTAGCACACTTTGTTCGCCAAAAGATTTCCGAACTTGTTGTTGAACTCATTTACTATGTTTTCCCAACGTCCCTGAGAACTCTTGAACGCTGGAAAAAGCGCACGTTTTTCTGTTGTTGCACGGAGAAAAAAGAGTTCCCAAAATCGTGAACAAGCGTTCATGAAAATGAGAACCACGAACAAAGTGTTCAAATTTCATGGTACGTTTTTCAAAATCGTACCATGGGATTTGAACACTTTGTTCAAGGTTCCCATTTTCATGAATGCTTGTTCACGATTTTGTGAACTTTTTTTTCTCCGTGTGAACATCTCTTAACCCGTTAGAAATGTGCGTGGTTTAATTAAGTTTTACCAGCGCACGTCCTACTTGCATAGAGAACGTTTGTTGAACATGTCATAAGAACTCTTGATTATAAGATTCTGAACCGGGTTGGATAACGTCGTTAGAACCGTTTAGCAACAATCTGCCTTTAAGATTCAGGAGGGAGTTAGGCAAACGTTTTTATAACCGTTCAAGAGCATATCGTGAAAGACAAGAATGTTTAACAGGCTTTTCATAAAATATGTTCAAGGTGTTCGCTTAAAAGTTATTTTTTCTTCATTTAACCCTTTATTTGTGAGAAATGTCGCTTTACGATATTTAACTACCAGTATTTTGTAATTTTTCAGTTTGGACAGGGATACGCCATTTATGAATGATGGATAATAAAAAAATATCAACCATAAAAAATCATTCAATTTCTTAATTATGCCTTTGGGATTTTTTTTTTTCAATTATGTTTGAGTGCTAATTAACATCGCTTGCTACTAACTACTACTCTACTACTGCTGCTGGTTCCCGGTGCTGCATTTTCAGTTTTCCTTTTTGATGAAGAATGCTCAGGGCAAGTATCGAACCCAAGATCCAAATATCAAGTCCGGGCGCGCGTCTGCTTCTTTCCACGAGGGGTTATGTTGGATGGGCAGGCCTAAACGTCAATAAGAAGTCTGCGGTCATCTAGGTTTTACCAAGTTCACTAACAGTTTGCCAAAACTTCTTTCGAACATAAGTTGTTTCTATTTTTAGAACTATCCTTGCTTGTTTCGTCAACATGTCCTTGCTCGGTGTTTAGAACACGAACGCGAACTACACATAAACAACTAGTTTACGAGATATCCCAGCCGAAGCCAAAGGTCAAATCTACTATGTTATCACGTTTAGCAAACTGAAATGAAACATCATGTCTGCAAATGTCATTTTGCTTTTCGAGCTCTACAAGCATGTTGCATTGAGGTCAGAGTAAACTTCAAAATGAACTGTTCATAATCCGTTGCTAGATTTGGCATTTGTGTTACACAGCCATGTTGAACAATGGTTTTTTGGTCAAAATGTGAACAATTTACCATTTTTTTGACACTTGTTCAATAATTAATGAATAAAAACACTTATGCAGCAATTGTTGAACAACAAAATAAAGAGCGATGTTTTTCTTGCTACTTGGGCGATGATGAACTTGCGCGCAAGCAAGAAAAGAAGAAAAAATGCAACTCTCCGAAGGAACGACGTCCACCTCCAATTTTTGTTTTGGAAACGTTGGCAGACGATATTGACGAGTTGCTTGAGGGACTCTAATATTGTCTGAAAATAAGTAAAACTTCAGTGCAAGTTATTACGCACAATAAACAGAATTTCGACCTGGTGGTGAAGAAGTTGAAGTTGCGAAACTTCAAATTCTTCACATTTGATCCTGCAGAGAAGGTCCCAGTGAAGATCGTCCTTCAGGGATATCCGGACCGCCCGATCTCCGACCTGGAAGAACACCTGACGGGCGTCAAGGTTAAGCCTCGAGAAATAAAGGTGCTCTCGAAATCGACAACGGTGACAGGTACGTACACCTTGTACCTCCTGTACTTCGATCGCGGGTCCGTCAAAATCCAGGACCTACGGCGGATCAAAGCACTGGACGGCTTCTTCGTGACGTGGCGATTCTACACGAAGAATCCGACCGACGCAACGCAATGCCACCGCTGTCAAAAATTCGGACACGGTTCAAGAAACTGTAATCTTCCGCCCCGGTGCGTAAAGTGCGGTGAGACTCACTTCACCGAAAGGTGCAATCTTCCGCGGAAAGACCAGCTGGGGGAAAATGCCCAGCAGCACAAAGCGCGCGTCAAGTGTGCGAACTGTGGTGGAAACCACACGGCGAATTTCCGTGGCTGTGCCGCGCGGAAAAAGTACCTCGAGGAGCAGGACAAGAAGAAGAAAGCGCCAGCGTCCCGCCAACCTCCAAAGACTTCGAGCACGAACGCTGCAGCAGCTGGCGGCGGAGCGGTTCCATCGACCAACCCAGCGTTCCCTCCCGGTTGGGGAAGTTCGTACGCTAGAGTAGCCGCTTCTGGGAGCGGTACTTCACCGGGACAAGCAGACGTTACCGGAGATGACCTCTTCACGCTTCCCGAGTTTTTCGCTCTTGCTGGAGAGATGCTCACGCGCTTTCGTGCCTGCCGGAACAAGGCAGAACAATTCCAAGCTCTTAGTGAGCTGATGATGAAGTATATCTACAACGGATAAGCTGCCGTGTGCAGCGAAGTTTTCGACGTCAAAAGACAAAACAAACTGTGATCTAGTTTTAAGCTTTTCTATTTCTATCCTTTTCATTAGCAAATTTCGAAGGTTTTTTTTAAAATAATTTTTCCTTCTGTTGACAAATCCATTGTTAGAATATCCAATTGCATTGAAATGAACTAAAGTACAAATCATAGCTGAAAGGTACTCCAAAACTCTATTAGGTTATAAGAATTACGAAATTGTGAATTGATTATTTACTAATAAAAACTAATTGAATTGAATTAAAAAAAAAACATATATACTTATCAACTTCAAAACCCATTTGACGTTAAATGTGTCCTCATACTATTTTCACAATAATTTTTTTTAAAGTCAGGTTTAATTAATTGGTTTAGTTTTTCGTACAAGGATTCCTTTAATATAGTTTTTGATGACGTACTGTAGTTTGAACCATTTTTCAAAAGTTTTGTAATCAAAAATTACCAGCTTTTTTGAAAATGCTCAATTTTAATCTCAAAAAGAATATTTTATGTTTTTAAATATTTTACATACTATTTTTTTTTTTATTTTGAACACAAACGTTAAGGTTTTATGTGAAATTGATGTTACTTATAGAAAATCAAATGTTTTGATTAGAGCGTCTAATTTCCCGGGAATACAAAATTGTTAGTGTTTTTGCGGAGCATTTTTTATTTAATTATTCAAAGTGTTTGGACAGTGAAATCTATGCTTCATAACAATTAACGGCTTTTAAATTTGTCTCAGTGACCATAAAGTTGAAATGGAAAACATCATGCAGAAATAATGTTTTTCATGATTAATAATTTATTCCTGTTCAAGTATTTTCAACTTGTGATTTGTGAATAAATAAATAATCATTGAATTTACCTTCAAAATATAATTTCTAGCGCTTTTCAACTTGAAACACTATTTCATTAGATCACTACTCAATGTTTAGAAATATTTGAAGCGAGTTTTTAAAATATGGTTGCATTCTTTGGGTAAATTTCATATGAAACGGAATTGTTTTTAAATTATTTTTCATGGCTCCATTTATGGTATGATTTTAGTTAAATGGTTATATGGCCTAATAAATAAATTAGATCAAAATAATTTTCAGGGTGTAAAAGTGGTTGAAATAAAACGATATTTTAATTCCTATTCGCCCTTTGTAGCTCACGTGCTTCATAAATTTTTAACAAACAGTAATTTCTCGAATACATTTAATCACATTCTTCTCGAACAAACCTTTTTGAAAAGAAAATTATATCAATTCAATTTTTATTTAATTTGGTCAAGGTAAACAATAATGTTAAACATAATGTTAAAATAATTTTATTTTGGTGATAATTATTCCATCGCTGCTGTTGAATAAAATCCTTAAGAAAAATAAAAAAATAAGAATAAAAACTTAAGAAAAATATGATAATGTTTTAAAATTGTAAAACTGGCAAAGTTTATTTCAAAAGATTTCAAATAAGCTTTTAAAAACAAGTTTTAAGAAAATGTCACATATAAAATTTATTAAATGCGAGGTGCAGTATTGATTCTTATTTAACTGGATTTTTCATTGAATGAAAATCAAAATCACAAGTGTCAACTGAGTGAATAACATTGATTTTTTAATAAAAACATATTCTTATCATCAAAGCTTTGTTCTCATTTAATTAATAATATTTAGCTGTTATTATGTTTTATAATATTGGATAAAATAATCAAATTAAATTAGGTTATATTAAATTTTTGAACAGAAACATTATGTTTACCAATTTTTGAAATGAGCCTGGGAATTTCATGTACATAATTATTCTTTAAAGGCTGATTGTTCAAATCTTCTCTTTGTAATAAACGATTTTTGGGAATTATTTCATTTAAATAAATTTATTTTGCTGGTTAAGCATTACATGTCACTTAACTATCCTAAGCTGAGATACGAACTACCTTTCTACAGCTGATCAATTTCCGACAAAATCTTGGTGAGCCCATAGTTAGAAAAAATAGGAGGAATATTGTTGGTCAGTGTGATCTGTAATTATAATCAACACAATTAAAAAAAGTTCAAATTAAGTTGAATATATGTTATTTTATTAAATTAAAACTACATTCCTGTTCCAAGAAATAAGCCGGACTTGTGCTTCCTGAATCTAAATTACCACTTGAAACACGACCACTCTTTCCTTGTGCTCCATTCACAAAAAAGTAGCTCTGCTGGAAATTAAAACATCGTGCAGACACGACTGCCGACTGCCGAGCAAGCAGCGCTCTCTGACTCGACTGTTTCACGTTCAAATTAAATTCCTCGCAACATTATGATTTCTTGAGTACACACGGCCCAGCAAGCTTTCGAGACAAACGAAAAAGTTATAATTACGTACACTTCCTGGCTGCTTCCTTCCGCTACATGATTTCGTTTCCTTTTGCACTTTGTAGTGGGAATTGTACGACTCTTCGTTTCACGGTTTCGTACAGCACTAATTTGCATATTTTTGTTACACTGGTAGGAAAAGGGCGTCGAAAGTTTTATGCTTCAACTCAAGCCAAGAGAAGAATGGGAGGGAGAGATACATCACACAAGTTTATTCTTTGCACTTTTCATTCAAATTTCCTCGAGCTTTGCGTTAATGAATGAGCAGGAGGACACGCAGTCTAATGTGGTGCTAGAACGAAAAGGAGTCCTCCTGGAATCTTGGTCCTTTTATCCCACGACGACATCTGAGCGACTTTCGCTCCCCAGCGAACCAAATCCGAAAGTGAACTTTTCCCATCAGATTCGAGTAACAAAATTTCAATTGTTTTTCTTTGCCACATAATTTTGCGAGGAAGCATACATAAATTTCCATGCGATTAAGCCGCCGCATCACTCAAATTTGAATAAGGCGATTATCCGCAGCGCAAATGGATGAGCAGCAGAGAGCCGCAGCTGATAGGAAACATTTCCCATTAAGTTTTGCGGCAACGGGTGACGAGATCGTGCTGCATCACAGATGAGAAGTGATGGCAGGTTTTGCATTACTTTTAAGTCAGGATTAAATCAAATTGTTTCCACAAGGCAAGATAGAGAAACAAAAGCGCATTACTGAGCAAACTTTGAATGCTACCCTTTATGCGTGGGGAAACATAGTTTTTATACAAAAAAATAATATTGACTCACCACCCTAAATTGAAAACTTAGTAACTGATCGATTTGTTGTCTTTATCAAAGGTATCGATTTTGCTTACAACTTTTTAGAAAAAATGATCTTACCCTACACAGAAAAAAAATAATGGTAATATTACATCTGGGAAGGGGTACATCTTTTATGTCAGAAAAAAGGTGTAATTTTACCTCTAGAAATGTGTAATTTTACCACTTTTCTGGTGTAATGTCACTTTTTCAGTCTAAATTGAGGTAAAATTACATCATAAAAGAGGTAATATTCAACCTTCCAAAATTACAGCTTCCAAATTTACATTATTTTTCTCTGTGTAGAAACATTTACCCATTCTATTAATTGGACTTTTCACACAAAAAAAAACATTGTTTTGTTTTTTTTGGAAGAATGAAAAAAATGTGGCTATTAAGGACTAGGAGTTATAGTCAAGGAATCTTAAAAAAGTTGAAGCGAGATCGTCATTTTTTTTATAATTATGAATGGAAGTTGTTTATGGAGTCGATGCGGTTGTATCCATCCAGAAGCTTTCTTAGGCGTCATCCATACAGTATGTCACGCTAAAATCGGCCACAATTAACAGTGAGTGATAAGCGAACAGGAAAAATGAGATGTCCATCACATCACCAAAACCGTGATAAATTTTTAGAGATTGGTACTCAGCAAATATGCATCCGATTTTCATATGATTTTTTTTGCATTTTTCGATCCTCTAACCGATTACCTCTAACATTTCATTATGGTTGTGAATTAGAGAAATCTGGTGCAACATTTGAAAAGGGCGCATAAGCATTTTGACAGCTGCTACTATTTTGAAAACTCCAAGGCAACAAGTCTCTATTTAGCAAACCCCAAAGTGGTGGGAGGTCAGCTATTGTTTTACACTTCGATTTTTGTGAAAAAAATCCTGAAGCTTGAAAATTAGCCAAATAGTTCAAAATATCAAAATGCTTATCAGCCCTTCGCTTGTGTTGCTCTAGAAATGTACCCTTTCTCGGTTATTTTTTTTTCGTTGGCTTAACAAAACGTTGAAAATGATTTGAAAAAAATTATTTTTTATTTGCAAGATTTTTGCCACCAAGCTATGAACTTTTGAAAATGTGGTTTTTTTGAGAAAATCGAAATTTTATTAATATTTTTTTTGACCTTATTTTTATGTAAATTTGAATTTGCAACCGAAAGGTACTTTACAAATATTTTTATAAAATTTAGTTCGTTTAATGATATAGACAACGTTTGATTTCAGTTAAATATTTGCAGTTTTTCGAATTTTTAAAATAGTGACCATCATTTTTTTTGAAAATATTCTGATATACAGTGGCTTAAAAATTAAGAAATAGTTAGGAAATTTGAAGTATTTTAAGCCTCACCCAAATCAGCCTCCATTTTCTTATGTTAATGTCTCAGCAACTAATGGTCCGATTTTCAATGTTGAAAAATGAAACATTTGTGAAAATTTCCGATCTATCCGACATTATTTTAAAAAAAATTGAAGCAAAACTAACAGTTCAAAAGGGCCAAACATTCAATATTACGCCCTTTAAAAATGTTAGTCTTGATTAAGAAAATAAAAATAATTGCCAAATAAAAGCCAAATAAATAGCCAATTAAAAAAATGCAAAAAATAAAAATGGTGGAAATCGTCCGATTTCGTAGAGAATTGCAAAACTGTAATGATGTATAATTTTGTGAAATTCCAATGCACAAGACCGCAAGATTTTGAAAACCGTTGCCTGTGCTCAAAATATGCTTTATTTTGTAATCTTAAACATACCCCAAAAAAAACATCCAAAAACGGCTATTTTGCGCAGTTTATTTTTTTGTTGTGAAAAGTCCAATAAATAATTAGGATTATTTGTTTTAGAGTATGACTTTTTCTGAAAAGTTCTTTGCAATAGCTACATTTTTTCTCAAAACACCAAATCTATCAGAAAATGAATTTTCAAATATGAAATTCAAATATAAATTTTTGAATATATGGACTGAATCGAAAATTAGTTATGCAAAATTAGATCTTTGGTCATACAAAATGCACACCCACAGTTTCATCCATATAAAACATAAAAAAAAAAAATCATTTTTTTTCGGTTTTTGAATAACTCGATTGTGTGTGCTGTGCAACCGAAACTCTCAAACTGTTTTCTTGCTGCATAAAAAAAGAGATATTTTGTTCTAAATTGAAGTCGAAGAAATACACATTACTGGCATGACGATCAAAGTTGAAGAAAAAACAGAGCAGAGAGAGAGAGAGAGGTATTAAATTTCCCATTCAACAATTCCGCAGATCGCCCCGAGGGCTGTCGAAAGCACTTCCTGTGGCAGCTTCCCGTCACGACGACGAGGCTTCCTCTCTTTCTCCAGGAACTTTTCACCCATGTCGGTGGTGCCAAGAAGAAGAAAAGAAGAGCTAGTTGAAACTTTTGTGCTTTTGTTATTTTTTCGACATTTTCTTGCTCCGAGGTGCGATTGTTTCCGGCTGTTTGATTGAGAGACCCGGGACCGACGACGGTGCCGCCGCACCCCAAAAAAGCACAACCACAGATTCAGATTCCTTGCTCCGTAAGTTTGGTTGAATGCCCGAGGGCGATCGGTGATTCGTGAGTGGCGAGGAGGAAGGAGATGGGTTTTCTTCCATGTTCTGTTTGGCCCGATTGTGGTGTGCTGCTGCAAACGTAGAAAGTTCAAGCTTTGGGGGCAGTTAGATAGTTTGTTTCTTTTGGAATGTTTGTTATCTTATCTTGAGGAATTTAAGGATTATTTAGGTGAAAAAGTAAAAGTATGGATCAGAACAGCACACACTTGATTTTATGAACGAAGCCGGATAACAAAAAAATACAATGTTCATTTTTTTTAAGCTGGTCAAAATTCATCTACAGCGCTGTACTTGCTATTTTGAGTGTTAGTCAAACTCTTGCATCTTCAAAGTCGGTCAATTAGTTTCTGGAATATTATACCTGACATGTCTCGTTGACATAATGTTGTAGTTTTGTTAATGATCCAATAATCCAAAGGCTAAAAAACTGTAATAAAGCAAATTTCTTGTGATATCTGAAAGTAGAATATAGTTGCCTAGTTTCCAAACTATTAAAGTTCACCTCTTGTTGTCCACCATCCTAGAGCTTACCATCATAGACTAACATGCCGCCATCCATTCGTCGCAACCCACCGTCTTGTGCCCGCAACTATTACAGCAAGTTCCGTTGCGCCCATAAATTTAAATAAAATTTAATTCACAGACAAATTTATTATTCGTTATGAATACTAACGCAGTGGGCGCTTTTGTACGTGTATCCAAAGCCACGATGCTACTGCTGCACTTTATAGTGCCACATGTTTACATTACGCGTGGCTCCGAGATTAGCTTCACCAAATGCTGTTTATTTTCGGTTTTGCTGTATGACATGGTGTTGTGCCGGGGGTAACAACTATTTTGGAGAGTCGTTTTAAGCAGGGTAAAACGATAATTATTGAAGTGAAATTTGTTAAATCTGTGATTTCAGAAGATATTTAAACGGAATTTCTTTTTCAATTTCGATTGAAAGAAATCTTTTTAACAATTCAAAAAGAAAAATAAAACTATTCTCAGACAATTGCCGCTAACAAAGAAAACCTAATGATCAATAAATTAGGGACCTGATTGCATGAGAAGCACTTTCCGCACTTTCGTTCGAAATTTGTTCACGCTTTCGCTTCGTCATAAATTGGATCGTGTGTCTTCAGTTAGGGGCAAAACCGGTGACAGAAAAAATGTCACCTTCTCTGTGTAATCCAGCTCCAATCGGGGGTTGTCTTCTAACCTATTCCCTGTGTTTTCGGGTGTTCACTTTACACCGCGTTCGTTAGAGAGCTAACCTGGTCCTGGTTCCACCCACAACATACTGGACCAAAATCCGTGGAAGGACTCGACGAGCATTGTGTCACTGGTTCTGTTTTTTGGGATATGGGATATTCCCACATTGAATCGATGGTGTTAGGGGAGGCTGGGGTCTCTTGTTTTTGTTTTTGTTTTTGTTTTTGTTTTTGTTTTTGTTTTTGTTTTTGTTTTTGTTTTTGTTTTTGTTTTTGTTTTTGTTTTTGTTTTTGTTTTTGTTTTTGTTTTTGTTTTTGTTTTTGTTTTTGTTTTTGTTTTTGTTTTTGTTTTTGTTTTTGTTTTTGTTTTTGTTTTTGTTTTTGTTTTTGTTTTTGTTTTTGTTTTTTGTTTTTGTTTTTGTTTTTGTTTTTGTTTTTGTTTTTGTTTTTGTTTTTGTTTTTGTTTTTGTTTTTGTTTTTGTTTTTGTTTTTGTTTTTGTTTTTGTTTTTGTTTTTGTTTTTGTTTTTGTTTTTGTTTTTGTTTTTGTTTTTGTTTTTGTTTTTGTTTTTGTTTTTGTTTTTGTTTTTGTTTTTGTTTTTGTTTTTGTTTTTGTTTTTGTTTTTGTTTTTGTTTTTGTTTTTGTTTTTGTTTTTGTTTTTGTTTTTGTTTTTGTTTTTGTTTTTGTTTTTGTTTTTGTTTTTGTTTTTGTTTTTGTTTTTGTTTTTGTTTTTGTTTTTGTTTTTGTTTTTGTTTTTGTTTTTGTTTTTGTTTTTGTTTTTGTTTTTGTTTTTGTTTTTGTTTTTGTTTTTGTTTTTGTTTTTGTTTTTGTTTTTGTTTTTGTTTTTGTTTTTGTTTTTGTTTTGTTTTGTTTTTGTTTTTGTTTTTGTTTTTGTTTTTGTTTTTGTTTTTGTTTTTGTTTTTGTTTTTGTTTTTGTTTTTGTTTTTGTTTTTGTTTTTGTTTTTGTTTTTGTTTTTGTTTTTGTTTTTGTTTTTGTTTTTGTTTTTGTGTTTGTTTTTGTTTTTGTTTTTGTTTTTGTTTTGTTTTTGTTTTTGTTTTTGTTTTTGTTTTTGTTTTTGTTTTTGTTTTTGTTTTTGTTTTTGTTTTTGTTTTTGTTTTTGTTTTTGTTTTTGTTTTTGTTTTTGTTTTTGTTTTTGTTTTTGTTTTTGTTTTTGTTTTTGTTTTTGTTTTTGTTTTTGTTTTTGTTTTTGTTTTTGTTTTTGTTTTTGTTTTTGTTTTTGTTTTTGTTTTTGTTTTTGTTTTTGTTTTTGTTTTTGTTTTTGTTTTTGTTTTTGTTTTTGTTTTTGTTTTTGTTTTTGTTTTTGTTTTTGTTTTTGTTTTTGTTTTTGTTTTTGTTTTTGTTTTTGTTTTTGTTTTTGTTTTTGTTTTTGTTTTTGTTTTTGTTTTTGTTTTTGTTTTTGTTTTTGTTTTTGTTTTTGTTTTTGTTTTTGTTTTTGTTTTTGTTTTTGTTTTTGTTTTTGTTTTTGTTTTTGTTTTTGTTTTTGTTTTTGTTTTTGTTTTTGTTTTTGTTTTTGTTTTTGTTTTTGTTTTTGTTTTTGTTTTTGTTTTTGTTTTTGTTTTTGTTTTTGTTTTTGTTTTTGTTTTTGTTTTTGTTTTTATTTTTGTCAGTCGTATAGGTTTTCTTATCACTTTAGTATATTAAAATGGAAGATTTTAATATACTAAAACGATAAGATAACCTATACGAATTTCATTTATTATTTCCATAACATATTTATCCTCTCCTGGAATATAACAAAACTATAAACATTTCTGGGAATGATTCAGTTTGAGGAATGGGTCATCTTGGCGACTAAATGTTATTTAAAAATATTTAAGCTGAAAGTCGTTTTAAAGCCAACAAGCAAATTTTAATCCTTACTTTAGCAAAGACGCGTGATTCGAGAAAAAACTAGTTTTACACAGCATAAATATGAGGGAAGCATCAACCACTTAAAGGTGGATCAAGTAATGTTTGTTTGCTATCTAGTACATCAATTTTCATTATTGAAGTATTTAAGTGTTTTTTTTTAAATACCGAATTTCACACTTCCTAGCAAGCAGCTGGAAACATTCACCTACCTGGAAGAGGTTAGGCTCGGTGATTGTTGCTGGTGGATTTTTTTTCCAGCTCGCTTAACTGTACAAATTCTTAGTGAGCAATTTTGCTCTTTTAACATTCCAACGCCGACTCAGGGTTGCCACAAATACAGATTTATCTGTATTTTACAGATTTTTGAGGTGATGAGGTCATACAGAATCTGTATATAAAGAAATACAGATTTTAAGAAAAACATACAGATATACAGATTTTCCCGATTTTTTATTAAAATTAAACAATTTTAATTCTTTAAATATTTTTTTTTCAATTGCTGGATGAGCCCAAACATTAAATTTTAGATTGTATAGCATTTTGATGGGTCTCGTGGCGCAGGGGTAGCGGCTTCGGCTGCCGATCCCGATGATGCTATGAGACGCGGGTTCGATTCCCGCCTTATCCACTGAGCTTCTATCGGATGGTGAAGTAAAACATCGGTCCCGTGTTTTCCTGTCTCGTCAGAGGCGCTGGAGCAGAAATCCCACGTTAGAGGAAGGCCATGCCCCGGGGGGCGTAGTGCCAATAGTTTCGTTTCGTTTAGCATTTTGATGCATTAAAAACAATTAAGAATATTTTGTTTTTTGAAAAATTGTTTTAAAATGTCAATACAGATTCCAAATACAGATTTTCGTCCCCCTGATACAGATATACAGATTTTTGACCCTCATAAATACAGAATCAAATGTGGCAACCCTGCGCCGACTCAGTCGCCAGCCAGCGACAAGTTAAGACGTGTTTTGCTCGTGTTGTCATCTCGCGTGCTTGGAAGTTTTTGACAGGTGGAGGTGGAGGAATCCTCCGAGGAGGAAGATTTTCGTCCCGTCCGCGGGAATCAGAAGCGGAAGAAGTCCAGCGAGGTCATCGAAGGAGAAAAAGTTGAGAAGACCCTGCTCAACAACAACAAGTTCAGCCCGTTAGCGGATAACAAAAACAACAACAATGCCAGCCCAGCAGGAGGAGGGGACGCCCCGGCGGTTCCACCACCCGGCCAGTCGGCAGGTAAACAAAAGCAACCACCTTTGGAGGTGAAGAACACCACGGATTTTTACAAGCTCGTGGCGATAGTGGAAAGTTGTAAATTAGGTTTCAAACCGATTTACAAACTAACCCGATTTGGAACCAAGGTGACCTGCTTCTCTGTCAAAGATTTTGACAAGTTGCAAGAGCTACTCAAGAAGAAGAAAGTGGAATTCTACACCCACGATCGGCGGAGCGAACGAAATCATCGGGCGGTTCTTCGTGGTTTTCCTGATGAACTGAAACCGGACGAGGTCAAGTACCTTCTGAAGAGGGATCTCAAGCTGGACGCGCTGGAGGTGCATATCATCAAGTGGAAGGAAAAGTCCACCGTGGACGAAACTCCGTACATTGTGGTCTTCACCAAGGGATACACCAATCTGAAGAAGCTCTCTGCAATGAAAGTTGTGGCAAGCACTATCATCCGGTGGGAGGCCTACCGGAACAAGCGGCAGAACGTGACCCAGTGCAGGAACTGCTTGCAGCTGGGTCATGGAACTAGGAACTGTCACCTAAAAGGCAGGTGCAACAACTGTGGGGGTCCCCACAAAACGGACGAGTGCAAAGTCCAAGAAGCCGAGCCGAAGCGGTGTGCCAACTGCTCTGGAGCCCACGAAGCCACGGACCGCAGCTGCCCTAAGCGTGCGGACTTCATCCGGAGGCGCCAGCAGGCGTCGAAACCAAAACCGCCGGCAAGGAAGGCGGAGAAGCAGAGTCCAGCAGTTCCGGCGTTTACGCCGGCGGAGTTCCCTCCGCTGCCGGGCGCAGTTCCGGACGGAAAATCCAAGGATCGCCCTCGTCCCGCAGGAAGCAGCCAAGGTGGCCCCCGAGACGGTGGAGCCACGGAGAAGGAAGCCGGGGAGGTACTCTACAGTTCGGCTGAGCTGTGGGGGATGGAATTTAAGGAGTTTTTTTTTTGTTCTATACTGTTTTACTGATCCTCGGTCCCAACCTGGTCACAGCACCTAAAAGGACCTAATAAAAATAAGTTGAGAATAAAAAAAAAAAAAACATTCCAACGCCCAAGGCTCCAAAAAAGTTGGAACGGTAACTTCCACTCAATGGTTCTCGGGCATAACTCAACCAATCAAGAATGTCTAGATAATTCTAGAATTTTGCAGAACTTAATTTGATCAAATATGTAATTTTTGGGATCAAAAACATCGTTCCAACTTTTTTTTGCGCGCGTAAAAAAAAATTGTCGAAAATTCACCGGAGGCAGTCGTTTTAAAAAAGGTGGAACGATGTTTTCGGTCGCAGAAATTACAGATTTGTTCAAATCAAGTTCTGCAAAATTTTATTATCATCTAGACATTCTTAAAATTCGCTGGGCAATACTCAATTTCGATGGCTATACTTTTATACATTAAATCGATTTAACATTAAATTAGGACACTACGAATAAAAACGTGTTTATATAGTTTATTCACAATTAACGGAAAAAATGATACAAAAAAGTTTCAAGTTTCCCCACCTTCTCTCCAATTGACAGTCCATATACCTAGAAATAGAAGCATAGAACATCCCCGTCGTAGACCGGGTCGTCATCGTGCATGTATCGCTCTCCCGCTCGCTTCCAGAACTCCCAGCAGGACTCGGTCAGGTTGGGGTGGTGTTGATGTAGTTTAGCTCTGCCAGCCAGCTCTCGTTCCGTTCGGTGATCGATATTGGATTCGGTGCACACCAGTCACGTACGACCAGTGGTTTCCTCCTCCCTCTCCTGCTCCGGTGCATGTCAATTTCAATCACGTTCGGTTAACAACTTCAATTTTCGGTCATTTGCCAGTTGTAGGTACACATTTTAAAATTCGTCTGATTTGCTGCCACTCGCTTCCCTGCGGTTTTTGCTACGACGGAAAAGGGAATAGAGTCCCCTGGGGGACGGGGATATTGTGGGAGGGGAAGGAAATACCTTTGGTTCGGTCTAGTTTTTGACATAACCTTTACGTGACGCGTGATGACGAGTCTTTGTGGGTCGGTTTATTTTTGATTTCTATAACAGGGTGACGGTGATCATATCAGAAAATTATTTTTTCACAAAATGTAAAACTAAAGAAATAAAACAGTTCTAGAACAGATGTTAAATACTTTGTAAAACAGTTTTGTAAAATTTTATAAATTTCTTTTTCTGATGATTATTGAAGACTGACCTGGCTATAAAAAATAGATATGTATGTTGTCACCATGTAGTTGTTCGTTCAATTTCTGGCCAATGGCAAGTGCCAGTCGACATAAATATAGATTTACGTCCTCCTGAACGAGAACAACCCTTCCGATTATCAGCTTGTTCCAAACAATGAAATTTTCAATCACGCAACATTGGTCACAACATATTCAGCAAAGCCCAAAGTATAGAGGAGCTTCTAGTCCTTTTCCCAAGCACGAGGTGACAGCACAAAACAACTTAATCTATTTACTTTAGAGCAAAGTAAATGTAGCGGATTAAGTGACTGGCAAAGTGAAAACATGAAATTTTCATCGCAAACCAGGTGCAATGCTGGAAATGTCTTCACCACACCTTCACAGCTTCACACACAAGCACACCGAAGGAATCCTTGCGCACGTCATCTACGGAGGCACACAAACAGGGAAGTGCGGTTTTCTTGAGCATTTTAGTAACACAATTTTCACATTATCCTTTCAGGTGAAGGTTTCCGTTGCTTTTTCGTCGTCGTCGTTGTTGTTGATGATGGCACTACTGCACCAGATCCGCCAAAATTGGTTTAACTTTCCTGCAGGTGATGGTGACAATTGCAAGAAGCATTTTCCCTCCGTGCATTGCGTTCAGAAGGAGGTTGTGGGAATGCTGGACAAATACGACGTTCTAGCGTACCGCTGCACTGTACTGTAATGGTCTGAGCGATGGGGATCTAATGATGATGAGCCAATGCAAATGGACGGGAATAAGTTCTTTACGAATGTCTTTTAAAGTGTTTATGCTGAGCTTGTTGAAGTGTATAAGGTAAAAAAAAAAACTTAGTGCCCATAATTATGGGGGTATCAAACTGGATATTTTGATTTAATTGTTCAAAAAGCTTTGATTAAAAGCATCAATCATTGCTTTATTAAGAGCGAGTCCACGAGCAAAGCTCGACCTAACAAATCTGCCTGAAATTTTCAGGGGTTGTTTGTACATATGGGTAATTCTCCGCCAACTCACACAGCAGTTGCCCCGACCCCTCTTCGATTTGCGTGAAACTTTGTCCTAAGGGGTAACTTTTGTCCCTGATCACGAATCCGAGGTCCGTTTTTTGATATCTCGTGACGGAGGGGCGGTACGACCCCTTCCATTTTTAAACATGCGAAAAAAGAGGTGTTTTTCAATAATTTGCAGCCTGAAACGGTGATGAGATAGAAATTTGGTGTCAAAGGGACTTTTATGTAAAATTAGACGCCCGATTTGATGGCGTACTCAGAATTCCGAAAAAACGTATTTTTCATCGAAAAAAACACTAAAAAAGTTTTAAAAATTCTCCCATTTTCCGTTACTCGACTGTAAAAAATTTTGGAACATGTCATTTTATGGGAAATTTAATGTACTTTTCGAATCTACATTGTCCCAGAAGGGTCATTTTTTCATTTAGAACAAAATTTTTCATTTTAAAATTTCGTGTTTTTTCTAACTTTGCAGGGTTATTTTTTAGAGTGTAACAATGTTCTACAAAATTGTAGAGCAGACAATTACAAAAATTTTGATATATAAACATAAGGGGTTTGCTTATAAACATCACGAGTTATCGCGATTTTACGAAAAAAAGTTTTGAAAAAGTTGGTCGTCATCGATCATGGCCGTTCATGGTCACCCGCGACAGACACGGACGACGAAACAAAGAGAAACGCAAAAAGTAACTTTTTCAAAACTTTTTTTCGTAAAATCGCGATAACTTGTGATGTTTATAAGCAACCCCCATATGTCTATATATCAAAATTTTTGTAATTGTCTGCTCTACAACTTTGTAGAACATTGTTACACTCTAAAAAATAACCCTGCAAAGTTAGAAAAAACACGAAATTTTAAAATGAAAAATTTTGTTCTAAATGAAAAATGACCCTTCTGGGACAATGTAGATTCGAAAAGTACATTAAATTTCCCATAAAATGACATGTTCCAAAATTTTTTACAGTCGAGTAACGGAAAATGGGAGAATTTTTAAAACTTTTTTAGTGTTTTTTTTCGATGAAAAATACGTTTTTTCGGAATTCTGAGTACGCCATCAAATCGGGCGTCTAATTTTACATAAAAGTCCCTTTGACACCAAATTTCTATCTCATCACCGTTTCAGGCTGCAAATTATTGAAAAACACCTCTTTTTTCGCATGTTTAAAAATGGAAGGGGTCGTACCGCCCCTCCGTCACGAGATATCAAAAAACGGACCTCGGATTCGTGATCAGGGACAAAAGTTACCCCTTAGGACAAAGTTTCACGCAAATCGAAGAGGGGTCGGGGCAACTTTTCCCGATTTCGTGTGAGTTGGTAGAGAATTACCCATATAAAACTGGCATATGGCCATAATATGCATTTAAAATTTTGGAATTTAATTGAATTTTGCATAAGTTACAGCCTTTTCAAGCTTTTTGGCGTTTTTGAACCTTAAAACTTGGTATCCCGATTTGCCCCACTTCCCGTTGACTCATGTTTTGGCCAGATGCTAGTTTTATATGTACTAACAACCCTTGAAAACCCAGATTGTTAAGGTCCAAACGACGTCCCATACAAAAGGGTATGCCCTGTTCGTGGACCAAAAATGGTTTGTAGGGGAATTATTCAATCATCAGCATAGGGTAGCTATAAATGAGACACTTTTGGTTTATAACTTTCAACGATTTTTGTATTTTTTTCATGTTGCATTTTCTTTCTTATAATGTGTTCGAACATTGACCAAAATATGAGATCGATCTGACGTCTACAGCCAGAGTCTGTCTCATTGTAGATACACTTGGCAGGAACATTGAGACAACTGGGGAACAATGAGACACTCTACTAAAATCGTTACTTTTCTAATAAAACATCATGTTTTGTAATGTTTCATTGCAGGTGACTTGCCTTGAACATTAAAAAAAAAATGCCAACTTGAAACTTGAATTAACAAAAGTTATACTTAAAAAGTATATACATTTTTAAAATTCATATATTTATACCAAACAACTTTATATATTTGGTTAAATAGAGCTAAAACTCAATAAATATGCCAAAAGTTTAATGAAAAATAATCTAAGTGTCTCATTGTTACCCATGGGCTGAAAGGAATGGGGAACAATGAAACAGCCCTGAATTCTGAGTATTTTCTTAATTTTGTCATTGTTCCCCGTGTCTCATTGATGACTACTCTACCCTACTCAGAATTCCGATCAATTCTACTAACTTCTATAGTTTTCTGTTATCAAAAAGTATTTGATGAAAAGAGAAAGAGAGTTTTTTGATAATTTCTATTTGAACTATTTATTTCTTTAAAATAGATCAAAATAATAGGGTGTAACACAAATGACTTATTGGCGGGTTTGTTCCGGTGGGCCTACAACCGCATCTTTTGCAACAGCATAATATGCTGGGCAATAATTTGACCACCGCGGTGCACCTATTTATTTTAATAATGCCAAATGCCAAATTTGATGAAAACAGGATTTTTGTAGAAATTTTAAATTACACCATGAGTAAACGAATCATAGTAAAAAGCTCATTAGAGTACATCAGTGTGTGATCCTTTGGAACTTTCAAAACAACGTTAATGTTGCAATTAATTTAATTAGTTTTAGCATCACTCAACCAAACTGTTGTGCCCCATCAACGATGGGGGTTCCATGCAGTACAGTGCACCTAGCCCAAGCCCCAAACCACCAGCCAAAAAACATGACAGCAGCATTTGTGCTGTGCAGCCCAAACGGTGGAAAAACGTGAGGTTCGCCAGTTTTCCCGCAAATTACGGTGACACATCGGTTATTTTCGAGCGCGATTTATCTTAAAACCGCCATTAGTTCACCCCAGTTGGGCGTATCTCGTGTTTCCAATCTCGGAACCGGAGCCAAGACAAGATTCCAGCATCACGGTAGAAGTTGAGCTTTTTGGAGTAGTTCAGTAGGAGCAGCATTTTCCCATGTTTTCCGTGTGCACCCTAATGTAGTGCCTAGTCAAATAAAATCAATAAAATATTATGAATTCTTCTGTGAAATCAAAATAATTTTCAAAAAATATTAAAAACAACACCCCTGACCAACCAACCTACAAATCCATTTTCAGAACATCACGGGTCTCTTAATCCGGCCCGGGGAAAAAGCACCGTCGTTGCTAAACGCTTAACTTTGGCCAACCTCGACGCCGTTTCGCTAATGCCTGCAGCAGCACCATCGCACTATGGGGTTTCAGGCGGCCATAAATCGAAAAACCGACATACTCTAATTATTTTTTTGGTATTTTTTTTCGAAAATAAACATTCTAACTAAGAAAAATCCGGAGTTTAAAAGTTGTAGGTTCAATATTCACTAAATTGCAGACCTTCAAAGGCGAAAATGGTAAGAAAAAACATGTTTTTTTGACAAAAAAATGATTATTTTTCATAGTTGTACTGTGTTGCTGTTTATGTATTTTTTCCTGCATCATTATAAATATTCAGAAAGGTAATTGATTCAACTTTTCAATAACATTTTACAAAACACACTTTTATAGGCTAAAAAAAATAATAAAAATCAAAAAAGATGGATTTTTATTCAAAATTTAGTTTTTTTCAACTTTGTTAATGGAGTACTTTTTTTGTGTGCATTTGTGCGATCTGAAAATTTTGCAGCTTAAAATTTGAACCATGTCCTAACTTGTCTCCAAATTTCAAAGTGCACTTATGTGCACTTTTTGAGTTATGCCATTTTGAACATTTTGATTCATGCAAGAAAATTAATGATTTCGCGTATACGCTTGGTTAAAATCACATTATTTACCTGCGGAGGCAGAAATGACGTACCTGCTTTGTATGTTTTGAAATTGATTTGATATTCATGACTTTGTTGGTACCCTAAGTACGTTTAATAAAATTAGAAATTCCTATTCTAAGTATTTTACAGAAACGATTCGTCGAATATTCATATCAGTTCGTTGTTGTGTTCTTTTGAAAGTATGGATAATAATACCGTAGTGTCCCTGTACGATATAACGAAGCACTATTCTGAAAACGTGAGAACTGCTTTCGAGTATATTTGTAAGAATTACAACATTGCAGAACCATCACATGATCAACTCAGGAAAAACCCACAGAGGAAAAACTACGCATGCTGTTCTGTAGCTTCAAAACGAGGTATACAAAAGCCCATAGAAGAAGTTCATATTTTAAGTAATCTAAAGACAATCGGTTACATAGTGATTTTGATTTAGAAGAATTTATCGTGGAAAACGTGAACTTTGCAAGTGGATCAACCAAAAACGTGGACGAGAATCCATACAATGTTCCATAAAATAAACCGTCTAAAATTCTAAAACACCGCAAAAATCAAATTTTAATTGGAGGGGGATGGGGGGGGGGGGGTCTTCAAAGAGAGGTGGATTTAAACTCAAGAAAAAGAGGAGGGAGATTGAACGTAAATCAGAAACTTTAACATAGCATAAACCGCCATTCCGTGCATCAAATAGACAGAGCAAGAATATCAAAATTCACCACTTTAATGCATGTGGCCTCAAATATATGAAAAAATCGAAAATTAAACTTTTTTTTTGGAAAAATATCAAAATTCATTTGTTTTCATTATACTAAGTACAAACAACACAAAAAAGTCACAAAAAAGCAAAAAAGTATTTTTGGCCGCTCGCTTAAATGGAAATACCCCATAGTGCATCGGTAGAAGGAATCTGAGCCAGAGCAGTAGTGTTGCAGTGCCGACGACGACGATGCGATGTATAGTCTTCCTGAGCTGAGTTTTGTGCTTATCGATGTTTAAAATCGCTTCTCCCGTTTTATCACAAAACTCCATTAAGTTTAATGAAAATGTTACGCCGTGCTTCCGGAGGGAATAGTAGATTCCCGAACGGGGTGTTCTGGAGATGGCACCTGCATTTTTGAAATTCGTTTGGGTTTCGATTGTTGGTTGATACAAAATCTTACTCTTAATTGTGGTTGATAAAAAAATCTAGTCCTAACGACACAGTTTTAAATGATAATAGAGTGACCAATCGTAATTACCCAAGGGTTTCCAGCAAGACCTCAGACTGGCAAATAATTATTAATTACTTTGATTTTTTGCTGGTAATGCAGTAATTCAACAATTATTTTCTAAGAAATGGTAATTACAGTAATTAAAAGTAATTAATGAATAATTAAAGAATTTTTTTAGTAATGAAAGTATTTAATATTTTCAAAATTAAATATCAATTTGGTTTACTCTTCTTGAGAGATGAATGATAAAGATATATAAAAATCGTATATAGGATTGCCTTAATCCAATGACACAATGTAATGCCAAATAAAAATGTTTAATGATTAAATTTCCAAAAAGTCGACGGAATTATTTTTCAAAGTTTATGTCGTTAAACCTAAAAAATGAGGTAAAAATTGAAAAGTCTCCGAATTTCCTAAAATAAAAGTAAAATTAGCTAAACTTAATTCAAAATTAATCTTTCACGATGTTTTACTTATATTCAATATATTTTGACTCATTATAAAAATTTCATATCGAAATGCACTTCATTATCTTTGATATTTCAGGGACAAACTTTTAGTGCTCAAGGAGAAATTAATTGAATTTTTTTAACGATTCGAAAACAATTCGAAAAAAAGTTTTTGAAATTAATCCGCAAACTTTGAAAATAATGATAATGTCCGCAGTTAAAATTGTTATACATTATTCAATACTTGTTGAATTTATTGGATTTTCATCACTGAAAGTTTAATTTACAAAATATCTTGTAGCAAAGCTGCGAACCAAAAAAATATTTTTTTTTTGTAGAAAACAAAAGACAAATGCGTCAAATATAATTTAAAACCATTCTTAGGTTCAAAATCAAATCGAAAAAGAAAATTTGTTTTTTTTTAATATATTTCGAGTAGGAATCTCGCAATCGGGAACGCCAAGACAATGCTGTAGAGTGAATAATTTGATTTTGATATTATATACTTTCAATTCCGTAGTAACAGTTCAATAGGGTGAATCTGCGTTTCTAAACAGGCAGTCTATCCCTTTTGCTCAAGTGACAGTTCACGTAAAGTAAAAGGGGGATAGACTGCTTGTTTACAAACGCAGATTCGCCCTATTGAACTGTTACTACGGAATTCTTCTCTTTATTGTCCATGTTTTTCAGCTTTATTATTTAATTTTTGAAAGAACTATCGGATGAGTAATTCATAAAAAAAACATCACCATATTTCGTTTGGAGCCATTTAGGGCGTCCAATTTTCCCGGGTTTTGAATTTCCCGGGAAACGGGAAAAATATTTTTTAAATCCCGGGAATTCCCGGGATCCCGGGAAATGTTTGAAACAGTCATAAAATCTATGTTTTCATTATATTGATTATGTTCTCAAGCTTAAAATTATAGAATAAGCTCAATAATAATAATTGATGATAATTAACAATTCAATCGAAACAAGGACAGCAATTACGATGCCCCTCTTGTCGTTCATTTCCTTTGATGGGTAATACACCAAAAACGAAAAACGGCATCTCCTTTCTACAATGGAATTGTAGAAGTTTAACCCCCAAGTTAAACGATTTTCAACAATTCGCATTCGAACGGGACTGTGATGTGTTTGCGCTGAGCGAAACGTTTCTTATCGGAGATGAGACGCCAGCTTTCCGGGGGTACAACATCATCACAGAGAGCAGGACAGGGCCAAATAGAGGTGGAGGCGTACTGATTGGGGTCAGGAAATGCCACACTTTTAGAAAGGTCACGCTCCCGAAGCTAGGAGGAATCGAAGCAGTCGCAGTACAGGCCAGGATCAGAGGACTGGACATTTGCATTGTGTCCGTCTATGTTCCCCCACAGGTGTCGTTAACTCGACAAAAGTTGTGGGGTATGCTTGAGCTGTTGCAGGCACCGCGACTGGTTCTGGGTGACTTTAATCTTCACAGCACCGAGTGGGGAAGCCACAAGACAGACCCTCAAGCATATCTGATTCATGAACTGTGCGACGACTTCCAGATGACCCTCCTAAACAGGGACAAGCAAGTTACGCGGATTGCAACACCACCAACGCCAACTTCGTCCGGTACGAAGGCGAGTGCCATCGACTTGTCGCTCTGTTCCAACAGTTTGGCAGTTCTCTGTGACTGGAACGTGCTTCAAGATCCTCGTGGCAGTGATCATTTGCCGATCGCTATTCTGGTTAGCCATGGCCCACAGCAATCGACAACGGTGGAGATGCCTTACGATCTGACGCGAAATATCGACTGGAAACAGTACGCGGAGGCAGTCTCCATTGGAGTTGAGTTGCGAGATGGGTTGGCACCGCTTGAAGAATATGCGTATCTGGCTAATTTGATCTATGACAGTGCGTTACAAGCTCAGACGAAACCCGTCCCGGGACCGTACATCCGAACGCGCCCTCCACTTCCCTGGTGGGACAAGGAGTGTACGGATCTCTCGGCGGCCAGGTCAGAAGCTTATGTGGACTTCTGCAAGTGTGGAATCCGAGCGAACTTCCAAAAGTACAGAGCTCTTGATCGCAGGTACAGTAATACTCTGAAGCGGAAGAAGCGAATGTACTGGCGGGAGTTCGTTGAAGGACTACCAGCAGATACGTCCATGAGCACTCTGTGGCGCGTTGCGAGGGCCATGCGTAGAGGTTCCGTTCCGAACGAGAGTGTGGAAAAATCGGACAAGTGGATATTGGATTTCGCCAAGAAGGTGTGCCCGGACTCGGTGCCGACACAACCATCATTCGACGTTGTTGATGGGAGCGATTCTAATCCTCCCTTCTCGATGGTAGAGCTCTCCATAGCACTATTGACGGGCAACAACACTGCTCCTGGTCCGGACAAGATCAAGTTCAGCTTGCTGAAAAATCTTCCGGACGTCGCCAAGCAGCGTCTGTTGAATCTGTTCAACACGTTCGTGGAGCAGAACATAATTCCACACGAATGGCGACAGGTCCGGGTGGTTGCCATTCAAAAGCCCGGTAAGCCGGCGTCCGACCACAACTCGTATCGTCCAATCAGCTTGCTGTCGTGTCTACGCAAGTTGCTGGAGAAGATGATCCTCGACCGCCTCGAACCATGGATGGAACGAGAGCACTTGCTGTCAGACACGCAGTATGGCTTCCGGAGAGGCAAGGGAACAAGCGACTGTCTAGCCTTGCTGGCCACAGGGATCGACATAGCCCGTGGTAAGAAACAGCAAATGGCTTCTGTCTTTCTAGACATCAAGGGTGCATTCGATTCAGTCTCCATCGATGTGTTGGGAGTAAAGCTGCGGCGGAGCGGTCTCAATCCGACGATGTGCAACTTCCTCATCAACCTGTTGTCAGAAAAACACATGCACTTTGTGCAAGGTGATCTGGCAATCACCCGGATAAGTTACATGGGTTTGGCACAAGGCTCACGCCTTAGCCCATCCATGTATAACTTCTACGTCAGCGACATCGATGATTGCTTGACCGGAGACTGCACCCTTATACAGTACGCAGATGACGCAGTGGTTTCAATCGCTGCCAAGAAGGAAGTCGATCTGCTAGAACCCTTGCAAGATACCCTGAACAACTTGGCCCATTGGGCAGTTGGAAAGGGTATTGAATTCTCTCCGGAGAAGACGGAACTGGTCGTTTTTACGGGGAAGCATGAACCGCCGCAGCTCAATCTTTCTCTCTCGGGAAAGACTATCGAGCAGTCGGACCACTTCATGTACATGGGTACCATCTTCGATCAAAAGGGAACATGGGGGAAGCACATTAACTACCTGAAGCAAAAGTGCCTGCAAAGAACTAATTTTCTGCGCAGCGTCTCTGGCAACCGGTGGGGTGCTCATCCTTCTGACCTGCTTCGACTGTACAAGACAACGATACTCTCGGTGCTGGAATATGGCAGTTTCTGCTTCCAGTCAGCTGCGAAATCACGCTTGTTGGTTCTCCAGCGGATACAGTACCGATGCCTTCGCATTGTCTTGGGATGCATGCACTCAACTCACAACATGACCCTCGAGGTCTTGGCGGGAGTGTTGCCTCTGCGAACTCGTTACTACGAACTGTCTTACCGGTTCCTGATCCGGTGTGATTACAGGAATAAACTGGTAATTGACAATTTTGAAACGTTGCTGAACCTTCACGTTGAGTCTCGGCGCATGCTTCTATATTATGACTTTATGTCATCGTGGGAGTGGAGCCCGAGCACAACGGTACAGCGCACGCCTCCGTTAACCAGCAGCACCCTGATTGGCTTCGACACGTCCATGAAAGCCGATACTCGCGGCATCCCAAACCATCTTCTGCGGGGAGTTGTACCGTCGATCTTCGCATCTAAGTACAACCATGTTCCTCCAAACAACAGATTCTTCACCGATGGCTCCAAGCTCGACGGCTGTACGGGCTTCGGTGTTCATCATGAATCTCATCAGCTGTTCTTTAAGCTGAAGGACCCGAGTTCGGTTTACGTCGCAGAGTTAGCCGCGGTTTACTGCGCACTGCGAATCATCGAGACCATGCCACCTGACCACTACTTCATCTTCACCGATAGCTTTAGCTCTGTTGAGGCTATCCGGTCTCTGAAGCCGACCAGGGAGTCTACGTTTTTCCTCACGGAAATACGTAAGACTTTAAACAACCTGGCGGCTCAGTCATTCAGCATCACGGTGGTATGGGTCCGCGCTCATTGCTCGATTCCGGGTAATGAGAAAGCGGACTTGCTCGCCAAGAAGGGTGCTGAGAGTGGAGACATTTTTGAAAGGCCAATTAGCCTACAAGAATGCTACGGTTTTCCGAGGCAGCGTGCGCTCCTGGATTGGCAAACACAATGGGACGGCGACACCAAAGGACGTTGGATGTATTCCATACGACCTAAGGTGCAAAGAAAAGCCTGGTTCAAGGGAATGGACTTGACGCGTGGATTCATCAGAACGATGTCCCGCCTTATGTCGAACCATTACTCGTCCAAGGCTCATCTTTACCGTATCAACATGAGTGATACGAACTTATGCGACTGTGGGCATGGTTATCAGGACATCGACCATCTCGTATGGGCGTGTCCAGATCACCAGGCTCACAGAATTAAGTTGAAAGATACCCTCAGGGCCCGAGGAAGACCACCAGAAATCCCGATGCGAGACGCGTTATCTCAACTTGACCTTGATGTTCTCTATCCGATCTATCAGTTCCTCTCAGATTCCAAAATATCCATTTAGTTTTCTTCCAGTTTGTTTTTCTTCAGTTAGTTTTCCTTCTGTTAGTATAACTCGCCTTCGTACAAAGCCGTCGTTTCTGGTTGCACCGGAAGCAAAGCAAGAACGCCCCAGCAGCTGGACACCGAGTTGCGGCTGAGGACAAAACGCAAAGGCCAGCAGAGCCAACCAAGACCCCTACACAATCCCCCTTCCCTTCCCACGCCTCGTCTTTAACATCAATCCCTTCCCTACTAACCCCGAGTAGGCCGCGGGTAATCGGCTCCCCTCCCACTAACATTTACACACAAGATCCTCTGTAATTATTAAGCCAAATGTAATTACAAAAGCCGACTCGGTCCTAACCAGGTCCCAGTACCGAAAAGGACCTAATAAAAATAATTTTATGAAAAAAAAAAAAAAAAAAAGGACAGCAATTATTAGATAGTTTAAAAGGAATTTTAATTTTTTTTATGTACACAACATTATGGATTATAAAATAACCACAATTTCAAATACCGTCATTAGGTGTGACATTGGGTTTGGGGGGTGAGATCGGGTCATACAAACTTCAGCTATTTTGTATGACCCAATCTCACCCCTAGACCTAATGTCACCCCTGATGACGGTACATTGTGATTCAAATTGAATTTGAATTTCTTTTTGTAAATCTATTTCTTTTATTTATTTTTGTAGATATACAAAAATAAATAAAAGAAATAGATTTATAAAAAGAAAATATATGAAATGACTAGAAAAACCAGAAAAAATTCTTTGAAAATTTAATTTAAAAAAAAAAACTAGAAGCAGAAACAAATAAAATAATACCGGTTTATGCAAATTTTAGATTAAATTTCATGTTTTATTTCAAAAGTATTTAAAAAGATATCTTTGAGTTACTTCTGCCAGCTGGGGAAAATCGACACTACACTCAGAATAGTTACAGGACATTTTAAAGAAATTAATTTGGAAATCGGTGTATTGATTGTTCTGTTCCTGTTTTAATGATGACAATCAAAACATTATGGAAAAAATGCATCAACAGCTGCCTTAATTCGATGAAAAATATTGTTGTATGTTTTTTTTTCAAATTCCCACGCTTTTAAAAATATATATTAAATAGAAAATATTCAAAATTTTAACAATTTTCCCTAATAAGCCAAATGAATGCTGATATATGCCGAGTAAAAATTTAAATGCTTTAAAATTCTTAACGATTACTTAGTAATAAACTTGTTATCTGTTTCCACAACCAAGTCTGAATTTCCAGAATAAAAAAATCGTTTTTTTTCTAATGCGGGAATTCCCGGGACAAATTATTAAAAATCCCGGGATTCGGGAATTCCCGGTTTTGGAAAAATCCCGGGATTTTGGTCCCGGGAATTCCCGGGATGGACGCACTAGAGCCATTTAAAGAAATATTCCAATTTATTTAATATTAATTAATTTTCTATCAACATGAAAAGTAATTAAGTAATTAAATCAAATCATCATTTTGATCCAGTAATTTGATTAATAATTTGGCAGACCGGTAAGCGATCAATGCTTCTGGAAACCCGTGTTCGGTAAAACCGATCGGATATGATCGGATGCAATCTGTAACAATCGAGTATGATCGGAAATAGAGGTGGGCAAAACCACTCTTTTTTAGGAGACGCTCATTTTCGTTCGCTCACTAAAAAGAGCCGCTCTTTTGAACGGCTCTTTCGCTCTTTTTCAAATTTTTGATAAAAAGGTTATTTTTAAGAATTGTGTAAGTTTGCGAACTCTTTTCTAAATTCTGATTTAATCGATGATAAACACTGAATCGGTCAAGAGATTTTTTTCCCATAATCTCTCAGCTATTTAGTAGATTTTTGGTAATATTTTACAAGCTATGCAATTTTAAATGCTCAAATTTGTATTCGGATAATAGGGTAGAGTAGTCATCAATGAGACACGGGGAACAATGATAAAATGGCTCTCACAAGTCGTAGTTTCAACCAATCAGGCTCATATTTGGGGGAAAGGTGTGTCTACTGGATACACGTCTGCCATTATAGTGGCTTTGGTTCTGGACGCTTCCTTGAAAAGTTATTCATAAATGTTTGATTCTGGGATGTAAAAGTAAATTATGGACAAAAATTTCAATTTCGCTCGTAGGCTGCCATTAACACCAAAACTAATATTTCTTCAAATTTCTTTCGACATTCCATAGGGATTGAGTTGGGCTACAATGTCCTTTCATTAGGTTTGGCCAAAATTTAGAATATACCCAGTATCCAGGACTGTCTCATTGTTCCCCACTCATTTCAGCTCATGGGTAACAATGAGACACTTTGATTTTTCTTCAATAAACTTTTCAAAATCTATGGAAATCTTTCAAAACATGAATTTAAAGTGATTTTTGGCATATTTATTGAGTTTTAATTTCATTTAACCAAAAATACAAAGTTATTTGGTATAAATATACGGATTTTACAAAATTTAAATACTTTTTAGTATAACTTTTGTGAATTAAAGTTTCATGTTGGCAAAATTGCTCTAAAATGTTCAAGGCAAGTTACCTGCAAAGGAACAATACAAAAACATGATGTTTTACTAGAAAAATCTTGATTTTCGTAGTGTGTCTCATTGTTCCCCAGCTGTCTCATTGTTCCTGCCAAGTGCGTCTACAATGAGACAATTGAATAACTCTGGCTGTAGATGTCGGATCCATCTCATATTTTGGTCAATGTTAGAACACATTAAAAGAAAGAAAATGCAACAAAAAGCTCGTTAAAACATGCTGATGAAAAAATTAGAAAAATCTTTGAAAGTTGAAAACCTTGTCTCATTGATGACTACCCTACCCTACTTTAATGTACGATCAGTTATATCAGTGTTTCTCAACCTTTTGCGATCCATTCCCCCCTTGACTGATTTGCAAGAACTTCATTCCCCCCCCCTTATTTTTAATTTACTGGTATCAATGCACAAACATATTATTTTTTTTTAGGTTTGCAAAAAGATTACAGTTTTCATAAAAAAAACTATAGAAGGTATTTGAAAACGTTTTATTTTAATTTAAAAAAATAAATGAAAAGCCACTATTCTGAGCTACTTTTTGTTTAAATTACAATAAAAAAGACAGATTACTCTAAAAAATGTGAAGAATTCAAACAAACTTAAATAATATTTGAAAAACTTTTTGTCAATTGCCAATTATTTAATAAAACATTCTTGTTAAAAAGTGTACAAAAATCTCACAGAAACCAACAAATCTGTCCAAAAAAAATCTGCTTGAGTCCAAAAAAATACAAATACCTCAGAAATATTTAAAAAAAAATCATTTTATTGTTTTAAGAAATGTAAAATTGACAGAAATTGAAACTTTAATAACTATTTTTTGGGAAAAAACCAATGTTGTTATTACTAATCAAAGAAACTGAAAGTTGCAAAGAATGATTTAAATAATGATTCAAGGCATTGAATTTCTATTGAACCCTCATTCCCCCCCTAGAATGGCCAAATTCCCCCCCAGGGGGGAATTCCTCACCGGTTGAGAAACACTGAGTTATATAAAGAAAAGCTTTTTCAAAGAAAAGTAGGTAACTGAAAATAAGTTTGAGAACTTTAAAGTGGTGTTTGGCAGCAATGCTATTTTGGGATTAATTTGAATAAGCAATTATTTTTCAACTGAGAGTTGCATTTTCAATTCTAAAAACAAATGTTGTGATGCAATTTGTTCGAAATTCGATAAATTATATTTATAACAAAATCATTCTATTTACGGTTCTTTCAAAAGACCGTAGTTTAAAAAAAAACTGCGGTTCTATTTTTGAGAGCCATGGTTCGTTCGCTCTTTTTAGTGAACCGGCTCATTGAGCGGCTCGCCTTTTTTTGCTCACCGTTAATCAGAAACGATCCTGCAAGGTCGTTTAGGTTTAAAAATGTAATTTGTATAAATGAATGATTTATATTCGAAACCTACAGTATTTCTTCTTTTTTACTGTACCGTGAACCGGGGTGACTTTGATAGGAATTAAATTTATTTTTGAAATATTCCACAATAGGTAAGGTTTGTATCAAGATTATTGTTTTTAAAACATGTACTGGGGTAGTCCACATAAGGTCCATGCACTGTTTTTGGAAAAAAATGAATTGAGTTTAAAAAATCTTCTTTGAATTCCGGAGTGACTTTGATAGTCATAGATTTTCTTGTTAAAATCAGATTTAAGGTGTTCAAATTTTATTTTTACGTGAAATGTACCATAACTAAACAGCAAAAAATTCGATGGTAAAATCGCATGCAAAAGTATGCACATCACTTTCGTCAAAATAAGCACTTAATATTACACACTGCATGTACAATTTTTGCTAACACAAAAAAAAGTGGCAACCGGCAGGATTCAAACCCAGCACCAATAGTAAGGACTGGCGCCTTAGCCAACTCGGCCATCAGACCGATGGAAAACTGTAAGTATAATCGCATATATGAGCTTGGCAATTCGGTAAAGTAGGTTTCCTATACTGATGGGCTACATATTTCAGTGTGTAAAATCACATTAAATGGCATAAAATAATGCAATATTTATTTTACACCCACGCCATTTACACGCAGCTGGATTACTACATTTTTAGCTGTGTAAGGTTGCTAGTATATTTTTAAAGGAAAAATATCAATGTTTATGTTTAGTTTACTAAGTTTATCAGCTCTTTAACAACAATATTTATGAATTTTAGGTAAAATTGTAAAAAAGTCAGAATTTTGCCAGAAATTCCATGAAATTATTTTTGGAATTTTGTAAAGAAAACACAAAATTATCGATTCATATTGCATTTTAAACTGAATTCAAAGCATGAATCAAAAGCTTTCACATTTTATATAAAATTTGTTTTACTGATAATGCCTATAAATTTGAATATTTTTCTTGAACTATGTTTTTTTGAAGTTGCGTCTTTTAATTGCAAAAATTTTGGTACCCAGACATCTATAGGTCATCGCTGAAATTTTAAAGTTATCGCAGTTTTAGTGAAAAAAGTTGATTTTTTGCCAATTTCGTCATTCTCCGGTTTTTGCGCGCGGCGCGTCAAAAAACACGGATTTTATTTTCAAAAAATCATATCTCGGAATCCTGTTAATGAACTCCTTCCATTTTTTAGTATGTTATGTAAAAATGTCTGGAGAATCCGATAAAAATATTTCCAGACATAGGCTCTTTGGTCCAGACACTGTCAAAACGACATTTTAAAGTTTCATACGCCCTTTTCATATGTTAGGCTAGATTTTTGAAACTTTTTATTATTTTTCTTTGAAAGGCCAACTTATCACCTTTCATTTGCGTATAAGACAATTGAAATCGGTTAAAATGGCGAGGAGTTATGATTTTTCGAAAAAAGTGGTTTTTGCGAAAATCGACGAAAATGGCCATTTTTCAGACCACCCTAACACGGCGTAGGTCACCCTAATGGCCAAACAAAAAAATACGGGTCTAATTATTTCGGCCAGGGAACCCCCAGAAAAATTTTGAGCCCGATCCGAGGAATTTGGTCTTTTTCCATGCTGTTTTCGTGGGAAATTGCTGAATTAACACAATGACCCCCCACTGCATGCATGACTTGAACATGAACACGAACATAGCACAAAGAGAACACAACAAAAATCCACCTTCCCATCACCACTGCTTGCACGATACTCCCCGTTTTCCGATTCAAATTCAGGAGAAAATAATGACACTTTGAGAATAAAAAAAAAAATAATACTATTCATCAACATTTTTTTAAATTTTAGTTCACTAACTTGAACTTGAACTTGATAATATGATGTTAATTCAAAGAAGATAGCTGAATATTTATGTTGATATAAATTCATTCTTTAAAGTGACTCAAATCGAAGAACCCTCGTGATTGCTTTAAAGTTCCAGCAAACTTTCCTCAAAGAGTACAAGCGGATCAAGTTTTCCTGTGTGCGGGGATTCTCCAAAGCGGATTAAACTTGCCGGGAAAGAGCAGCACCGAGAATCAAAAACCACCACTCGGCGAACAGATACAGGAAGAAGCTAAGTGCAAGCAACTTGTCTCAACATAGCTACTTCCGCGCGACCTTCTAGTCCGTGCATGTATCCATCTCTCAGAGCACACGGTTCAGCGAGTAATGAAAAACTTTTATTCTCTGTTTAAACGTCGCTCCTGATGGCTTTATTTATCCTGGAGGAATACCCTTAACCACCCTTCTTGTCGTCGGGGAAAGATCGTCAAACTTAACCCTTATGTTGAGGGAAAGAAGGTGGACCCATTTTGGACTTATGATTATTTTTTTTAATTTAGGCACAAGCAACAAACTTCATCATTAAATTACGATAGCCAGAATCAATAAAACAGCCAGTTACCCTTACTCAGTATGTTAGTAGCCACATTTACCCTTTTCCTTCTACTGCAACCAAGTTAGAACGTGAAAGAATAACGACGACGACAATTCGTTCAAAGCTGTACACACAGGTGATGAGACGTGAAGGTATAACGAGATGAACATAAAATTCTTCAGATGCTGCACAGTAACTGGAAAATTGGAAAAAATAAACTTTTTCTCGATTCATTTAGAACAAACTCGAGAGAAAAACTGAACTGCTCCTATTCTTTCGAGCTGGGACCAGAAAATCTTAAAACGTCAAGAACGTCAACATTTCCACTTTTACTGTTTCAAGAGAGAAAAAAACAACCCTGCAACAGAAATGCGAACAATGAATTTTCATGAGTTTTTCATCTTCTCTCAAAGAAGAATCACCCTCTTTTCCTGGCTGGGACGGAAGATGCTTGCAGGAATTCCAAGCTCTCCTCGTCAACGACGACAACGTCCTTCCGACTGAGTTAAACCTAACCAGCATATCCTAACGTAAATAAGCTTTTATTGAAATTTCTTCGATTAACTGTGAGCCAAGAAAGATGGCACGGTGGTAGAGGTGGTGACATACTGTGGAGTGCTTTAAACTTTTAAAAGTTAAAAGTTGCTCTCGCTCTGGGATCGGCTTGACTTGTGAGCTTTTTTTTGCCTTTTGCTGAGGGGAGGTAAATATTGTCCCAGGCTTGGATCAGTTCAAAACTAACATTGACAGATGTGATGCTTTCCTTGATTGTTGAGGAAATTATTAAGAATATACTGGGAGCGGCTCTACACCGATTTATCTGTTATTATGAATTGTGAACATATTAAACATCGCTTGATATGTGCCAATAGGATGTTAAAAAAAGAAGTAAATTTTGCGGGCAATTCATGGCATGGTCTCCTAAACGTTCTAAGCTTGAATCCTTAATATGAGCTCGATTGTTTGCGACTTGATCTGGCGCTCGTGTTTTAAAATTTTATCGGGATGGGACCCGTAGAATTGATGCCTTTTTTAGTTTTTGTCATTTCAAGTCTATCGATTTTTTTTCTGAAACTATTCGACCTTATATTTCGTGTCCCAAGGAATTTTATTAAATTTATTACATTTTATTAAATTTAAAACATTACAGTAAAAAACTTCAAATCATTTTTCATTTTCACGGCTATCAGACCATCGAAGTGGGAAGGATCAACGACTATATTAGCTAGAAATTTTGGTCATGTGCTGGGTCCGGTGGTGCAGTGGTTAGCGTGGTAGCCACTCACCCCAGTAAGGCCTAGGTTCAATCCCAGACGTGGCAGACGTGGCATTTTTCAAGACGAGATTGGTCAGATTGCGCCTTCTATCGGATGGGGAAGTAAAAGGTCGGTCCATTTGCGTAAAAGAGGTTTTGGGTGACTCACCACAAATAACCTTCGGACGCCTAGAAATGAGCAGAAACTTGCAACAGAGACCACAAATGACCCGGGGGTCGTTAAAGTTGATTGCTTTTTGGTCAAGTAGGTTTTCCATACTGACGGGTAGTGATTTTTCGTGGTTTCGCAGATGCAGCGTAATCCGTGAATTTGATTTTGGTTTTGAAAGGCCCAGAAACTTGAAATACCGTCAGTGGGCGTGACTATGGGTCAAAAAACGATACACCTCTCGTATTTTCTTAATAACAAAAACAATTCAAATAACATCGAAAATCTTTCAACGTAGATTTGTTCTTAGATAGTTTACTAACATTTTCCCAAAATATGGTGGATGTAGTGGCTGATTGCCATGTGGCGTCCTCTGATCGTGGCAGCCTTCTTAGTGTGCTTTGATTTATCCCTATATATTTAGCTGGGGCCATGAGAACTTCTCCGACGCCAGAATGAATCCGATTCAAGGCAAGACCAAGGACCTCGGATAGTCTTGCACCCTTCGGAGGAATTGTTCCCTAGACCATCCCATATGACCCCATGGTATGCAAAGGTCGTCATTTGTTAACGGCTGCCTTGTACAGATCAATTTACCTAAATGCTTCAGTTTTACGGGTTAATTCCCATTTAAACTTGTTCCTGCTCAATGCAAGCCAGTTTTCAACCAAATGGGCTGAAATTTTGGCCTGAGCCTCCATTTTGTGTACTCTTTCGGGCAATCTCATATAATTTTTGATTAAAGCAACTTTAATTTTTTGACCCGGGCTAATGTACACATGTCGTTGGTATGGGTCTGTTCTAACCGAAACCAACCAGTAAATTCAAAATATCGGGCTTCTAAATGGTTAAAACCAAGGGTCCTGATTGCTCAAAATCAACCACTCCATTCGCGAGCACAAATAGCAGGCGACGCGATACTGCCCTGATGAATTCCTACCGTTTGTCACTCTATCACCAATGGTGATTCACCATTCGCTCCCGAACACTCTCTTTTTAACTCTTCTCTCTCTCTCTGATCGGCTCAGTCTCCGAACGGTTCAGACAGGCCGATCGTCTCCGATCACTCTGAACTGAACACATTTTTTCTCTGATGCGCTGCGTTATACTCACGATTTGGGTTGCCTAAAATCAATGTTATCAATTAAATTGTGCATTTATTTTGATTTCATAACATTATAGACACCATTCAAAGAAACTTCCACCAAGAAAAAATCAAATTGTTGGCAAACTGAGGGCGTGAAGACAAAAAAACTGCCGCGCTGGCATTTTGTGAGAGTGGCTCTTCGCTGAGCATGGTAGTGTGTGAGTGTCGTCGAGCGACGGAGTAGGCAAATATTTTCACGATGTATTTGTTCGCTGAGTGAACATTTCGGGCCACTCGCTGGTTGCTTGCGAGACGCATTCGCTCATGATTGCTAGCGGGTTGGAATAGGCGACGAATGGATAGGCGATGAGTGAGTGGTTTCTGTTCATTGAACCGAAAATCAGGATCCTTGGTTAAAACTGTTGTCCCAATTCGCCCCACTTGCTCCGATTCGTCCCAGTTGACGGTACTCGAATTTCCGAAAAAAAAACCATTTTATTCAAAAAAAAAATTCTAAAAAAGATAATTTTTTTTCTTAAAATCGCGTTAACTCGTGATGGTTACAAGCAACCTCCTTATGTTTATACAGTAGGATGTAACAAAAATGACTTTTTGGCGGGCATTCAGGGGTTTGTTCCGGTGGGCATACTGAGCCTAAATCCCAAATATGAGCTTGATTGGACGTAACAGGAGCTGGCGCTCCGCCCATCAATTTTAAATGGAATTTAACCAGTAAAAAAAGATTTTTTCAAAAATGTCACTTTTTGAGGCATTTTGGCCACTAATGCGTTTACCAAAAACATCACTGGCGTGTAGGCCAGATCCTTGCGCATCTTTTGGTATATATAACATCGAAGTTTGGAGCACCCTGGAGCTCGGTACAGACCTTCAAAGTTTGGCATTTTTTCGAAAAATCGGCCCCGGCAAAAAAGATATGCGTCGCACCTCGCGACGCCCGAGACGCCATTTGATTTTGCTGGGACCGATTTTTCAAAAAAATGCCAAACTTTGAAGGTCTGTACCGAGCTCCAGGATGCTCCAAACTTCAATGTTAAATATACCAAAAGATGCGCAAGGATCTGGCCTACACGCCAGTGATGTTTTTGGTAAACGCATTTGTGGCCAAAATGCCTTAAAAAGTGACATTTTTGAAAAAATCTTTTTTTACGGGTTAAATCCCATTTAAAATTGAAGGGCGGAGCGCCAGCTCCTGTTACGTCCAATCAAGCTCATATTTGGGATTTAGGCTCAGTATGCCCACCGGAACAAACCCCTGAATGCCCACCAAAAAGTAATTTTTGTTACACTCTATTATACAGTCATGCCCCGGTTTTGCACGCCTCGGTTTTGAACTGCCCCAGTGTTGATTTGTTCAGCTGCCTCGGTTAAGCACGGCTCAGTGCTTAACTGAAGCATAGAGGCTATAATCGTATGAAAAATCATAATACCATAAAAATACAGTGTTTTGGAATCGGGATGTTATCAGCTATCGATTGAACAGTCATCCCACATATTAGAAACACCCACAATTTGTCAATAGGATGCAAAATGCATCTTCACTGTTGATCCTACTTTTTTTAGGACCTTTATTTGGACATTCTCTTGCTATTTCACTAGTAAAAGTAGTACTTTTTAAACAAAAACCTGCCTTTCAAGACTTTTTTATCCAGATCAGCAAGACACTGCCTCCCACAATTGTGGAACACCTGAATTTAACTGATATTTTCACAAAAAAAGTTATCAGACCATTAATAAAACATTACTAAGCATGAGTTTTATTGGTTTTAGAGTGTAAAGTCAATATTTTGTCTCGGCAGCAAGCGACGACGAGGCACCAACCAAATCGTCGCAAAACACCACCAGCACTCACGGACGTGGATTGCAAACCTCGTGCAGAACAAGTAAGAACGCTTGGAGGATTTATCTTGAAATACAGTTCATAGTTTACTCGTTCTAGTAATTTTGAATAATTCAAAAAAAATTCTTCAAAATTTTCTTCTTTTAACTAAATGTATTCAAATCAATGCAAAAATGTAAAAAAAATTGAAGTTAATAAATGAATGTGAACAGTTAATAATAAAACGAAAAATACAACAAAGATGAAGAGCATTAAGCCATACCACTTAGCATGTAAAAAAAATGTAATTATTATAAGAATGTTTAATAAAGACATATTTAATTTCAAAAATGCTAGAAATTTCAGCTTCAGTATCAGCTCGTATCAAATGATCGAGATATTTTTTCAAAAGCTTTAACTTTTTTTTGAAAATACTCAAAATTTTCACAAAACTACGTATTTTTTGAAAAATACTCAAAATTTTAAAATTTCAAAATTTATTACATTCGAAATGCTTGAAAAATTCCGATAATTGGTTACCCAACTAAAATTTGAAGTGTTTTTTTTCTCAAAAATACGTAGATTTGAGGAAGTGTGTTTTTGTTGAGTTTTTTTTTTAAATTTATTTGAAATTTATTTTGTTAATTTATTTCAAATGTATCAAAAAGTCCTGATCATTTGATACCCATATTGTGACAAACTGAAATTTTGAGTAATTTTTCGAAAATACGTAGCTTTGTGAAAATTTTCAGTATTTTCAAAAAAATGTATGACATTTGAAATGTATGACATAAACCTGATTATTTAATTCCCATATTGCAATAACAAATATTTTGAGTTTCATTTAGAGTAAAAATTTGTATTTTCAAAATATAGGAAAAATACAAAAATACATTTTTTTTTGTTAAAACTTCCATGTAACTATTATTAAAATGGATAGCTGCCATCATCCCGATTTCAATACACTAAAATAATGTTTGCATGATTTTTCATTCGATTATAGTCAACGTCCGACATACAGCCCAAATCCCATAAGCTCTGTGCTTTAGTTATGCACACCTCGGTTTTGCATCCCCCATATGCGGTGCTAAACCGAGGCAAAGTTTTGTAATGAATTATTACACGTAATACATTATTACACTTAAAAAATGTCCCTGCAATGTTAGCAACAACACGAAATTTTATGAAGAAAATTTTTGTTCTAAATGAAAAAATGAAACCCCTTTATTTTAGATTCGAAAAGTACATTCCATTTCCCTTGAAATGACATGTTCCACAATTTTTCACAGTAGTTACGGAAAATGGCAGAGTTTTAAAATTCTTTTCGTGTTTTTTTTCTACGAAAAATACGTTTTCTCGGAATTTTTAGTACGCCATCAAATCGGGAGTCTAATTTTAAATAAAAGTCCTTTTGACACCAAATTTCTATCTTATCATATTTTCAGGCTGCAGATTAATGAAAACACCTCATTTTTCGCATGTTCAAAAATGAAAGGGGTCGTACCGCCCCTCCGTAACAAGATATCAAGAAACGGACCTCGGATTCGTGATCAGAGACAAAGGTTACCCCTTAGGACAAAATTTCACGCAAATCGAAGAGGGGTCGAGGCAACAGCTGTTTCAGTTGGCGCTTTACAAATGGGCTTCAAAACAACTCCCTAAAATTTGAGAGCTATCCGACCTAATCGGGTTTTTCGCAAATTTTTATGGGATATTTAACTTTTTTGTTATATGATTTTTGTAATCTTCATTTTGCTGCCAATCGAAAAACCAATACAATAGCGTTAAAAATGAGAAAAAATGCTGAAACATAACGAAAGTATGATGCTTTCTGCTCCTGGGAAAAGTTAAAGCTTGCTAAAAGCTGGTATAAAATGTAACAATCATTTAATTTGAACGCATAGTCTAATTTTGTGAACTGTACCAAGCTGTTGGCGGGTATGTGAATTATTCATTCATTCATAAAAAATAAGAAAATATTACAACTCTCTGAGTCAAAACAAGCGTTTGATTTGCTTAAGTGCAAATTTATTTTGGCAATACATGATAATTGACATAGTTCAATTCTGTTAAGATATTAGAGAAATTGCAAATCGTGAAAATCTTCACCCTTTAGCTAAATACTTCTGGGATAGATACTAATGCGATTGTACGCTTCTCCAAAAAATTCAGAAGGTGCATTGTGCAATCAGATTTTTACACATTCTCGATACCTACTTTGTCTGTGTATTTTTGGTTCTTTGGTCCATTTTTCACGTCCAATTCTATAATTGAAACTTCTTAAAGCGATTCAACGAATTCTGGTTAATTCAAATGCCAGATGAGCCCACTGATACAGCATGCAGGCAGAATAACAAACGACAGCATAACTTTATTCAGATGGAACGACAATATTTACGTCTGGCTAAATTTCTAAATTTCAAACAAGACGCATTTCCCTACATCCACAAACGTGTTGTTCAGCACACACAGTGCAGTGGGTCTCGATGGTCGAGGCGCATTGTTGCAAACACCACAGTAAGAGAGGCAATTATCATGCATGCTGATTTTAAGTTTGACTACATCGATAAACAAAAGTGTGCACGAAGCAACAACACCCAGGCAAGCTCTATCGCAACTGGTAGTGGGCGCGTTTTGAGTACCGTTGATTTGGGTTGATTTAGTTGCACAACGTAAAAGCACCATGCGATTACTTTGAAAGAAGTAGCTCAGTGGCATTCGATGGAGACGCATGGTTATTAAAAATTGCAAAGATTTTTTTGTAAAGTTTCTCACCATTTTACGGCTCTTCAGAGAACAACACAGACTTTACCTTCACACTATCCAAATTCTCCCTTACTCTATGGTGCCGGCAAACACGATATACGATGGTAAACAAAGATGGTTTTGGGCTCGGCACCTACACACACAACAACCGGGCTGACTGGCAGAGTGCAATCCCTGAACGACTCCTTCAACAGTTTCAGACCTCTTCTAGGTCTGGTGGGAGTGTTGCTGTGAAGCAGCAGTGAAAGCCACCAAGCGTCGACAAACGACACATACACCAATAGCACACAACCACACCCGAAGAACCCAAATGAAATGTAAATAAGACATAAAATAATGACGCAAAGTAAACATGAGAGCAAATGATCAGATACTTGTGCATAAGTCGTCCTACGCTGCTGCTGCTGCTCTTCTTGGGCTGTACATCAACGAGCTGGCAAGAGTACGGGAAGTTCCTGGAGTTGGAGGGAAATCGGGCTCGGAAGACAAATGAAAAAGCTTCTCGACAGGACTCCCGGCGGCGACGAAGGCCAGCCTGTTGTTGTTGTTTGGGGGACATTTGGGGAACCGTTGCTCCTCGTTCGTTTGGGGGATGCACTTCAGGAGCGATAGCGAAGAACAATTTTCTTGTCACATGGTAATGCTTTTGGGAATGCCTGTCTTGCAGGCGGGTACTCACATTATGGTGAAAATAATTTTATTGGTCTTTTTAAGGTGCTACATTTTCAAGCTTATAAATGACGCAAGGTGATCACAACATTCTAGTCTACCCTGAGCTACGCTGCCCAGTTCTTGCCAAAGTGCCGAATTTGCAACTCAGCCGTGACATAAACAGCAGCACCATCGACTTGTTCAGACAATACCATACCTACCAGATTCTCTGATGTTCTGTTGGTGAAATTTTCTGGTTTGAAGGCAATGTAAACAAGTGGTGGATAGATTGCACTGAAATGCATCGGCAATTGATGTATCCATCTCTTTCCTCAGCGTTGGATTAGAGGCAGATTCGATTGATGTTGCATCTAGTAGTGAGATAATGCTTTCAGACTTTCTTTTTAAGATCCATACCCGGTTGGTATGTTGTGCCAACAAGTTTAAGTTTATTTCGTAGTTTAAATGATTTATTTAGTTTTAACCAATTCAACTTTTTTTAAGCAAATGTTTCATTATATCTTACCTCCTTCGAAATCCGAGTAAAGGTATCTAATTAAATCATATTTTCACACCAGAGATGTTTTTTTTTGGGTTATACCCAGGACTGTGGAGTCGGGTCATACTTCATACTGACTCCGACTCCTCCGACTCTGACTTCAGCTTTGGGTAATTCTCCGCCAACTCACACAGCAGTTGCCCCGACCCCTCTTCGATTTGCGTGTAACTTTGTCCTAAGGGGTAACTTTTGTCCCTGATCACGAATCCGAGGTCCGTTTTTTGATATCTCGTGACGAAGGGGCGGTACGACCCCTTCCATTTTTGAACATGCGAAAAAAGAAGTGTTTTTTTCAATAATTTGCAGCCTGAAACGGTGATGAGATAGAAATTTGGTGTCAAAGGGACTTTTATGTAAAATTAGACGCCCGATTTGATGGCGTACTCAGAATTCCGAAAAAATGTATTTTTCATCGAAAAAAACACTAAAAACGTTTTGTAAATTCTCTCGTTTTCCGTTACTCGACTGTAAAAATTTTTGGAACATGTCATTTTATGGGAAATTTAATGTACTTTTCGAATCTACATTGACCCAGAAGGGTCATTTTTTCATTTAGAACAAAAATTTTCATTTTAAAATTTCGTTTTTTTTCTAACTTTGCAGGGTTATTTTTTAGAGTGTATCAATGTTCTACAAAGTTGTAGAGCAGACAATTTCAAAAAATTTGATTTATAGACATAAGGGGTTTGCTTACAAACATGACGAGTTATCGCGATTTTACGAAAAAAAGTTTTGAAAAAGTTACTTTTTGCGTTTCTCTTTGTTTCGTCGTCCGTGTCTGACGCGGGTGGCGATGAACGGCCATGATCGACGACGACCAATTTTTTCCAAACTTTTTTTTCGTAAAATCGCGATAACTCGTCATGTTTATAAGCAAACCCCTCATGTCTATATATCAAAATTTTTGTAATTGTCTGTTCTACAACTTTGTTGAATATTATTACACTCTAAAAAATAACCCTGCAGAGTTAGAAAAAACTCGAAATTTTAAAATGAAAAATTTTGTTCTAAATGAAAAAATGACCCTTCTGGGTCAATGTAGATTCGAAAAGTACATTAAATTTCCCATAAAATGACATGTTCCAAAAATTTTTACAGTCGAGTAACGGAAAATGAGAGAATTTTCAAAACGTTTTTAGTGTTTTTTTCGATGAAAAATACATTTTTTCGGAATTCTGAGTACGCTATCAAAACGGGCGTCTAATTTTACATAAAAGTCCCTTTGACACCAAATTTCTATCTCATCACCGTTTCAGGCTGCAAATTATTGAAAAAACACTTCTTTTTTCGCATGTTCAAAAATGGAAGGGGTCGTACCGCCCCTTCGTCACGAGATATCAAAAAACGGACCTCGGATTCGTGATCAGGGACAAAAGTTACCCCTTAGGACAAAGTTACACGCAAATCGAAGAGGGGTCGGGGCAACTTTTCCTGATTTCGTGTGAGTTGGTAGAGAATTACCCCTTTCTGAATTAAGCTGACTTCGACTCCGACTCCGACTCTAGCTTTCAACAAATTGTTGACTCTGGCTCCGACTCCTATACCTATTCAGCATTAAGAATATCTTAAAAATTTGCGTTAATCATTCAACTGTTAAGTTCACATTTCCGCGAAATCCGTAAACCGGGGTGACTATGATAGGTTGAGTTTGTTTTTGCAAAATTATAAATACGAATTAAATACAAACAGAATGGTATGGAATCATATGCTTGATAGAGAAGTGGTTCTCAACAAATTTTGAAATGTTTGAAAAATTTATTACCAAGAATCATTAATTTATTAAGCTATAGAACTATTTAAATACTCTTCATGTTTTTCTCAATTTATTTTTTTGAAAAGATGTCCATTAGGGTGGGGCATTTGCTTTGAAAATGCTCGGATCCGGCTGAAATAAGGCCCATCTTGTTGAGGGTACCCCTTGGAAGTTGAGCTCATTTGGTCGAAAACTGCCTTGTGTTTGTTGGGCTCACAATCCAAAGGTCGTTAGTTCGAATCCCGGGGTGGATGGAAGCTTAGGTGTAAAAAAAAGGTTTGCAATTGCCTCAACAATCAAGCCTTCGGACACCTAGTTTCGAGTAGGTATCTCGCAATCGAGAACGCCAAGGCAATGCTGTAGAGCGAATAATTTGATTTTTGATGTTTTAATCAAAAGCAAAGTAAATTGAATATTTTAAAAAATGACTACACAACCACAATTGCTTATTATATAACAGTTATGACACTTAAAACGTGAGTAAGAGAGGTAAGAGAGGATAAACAGATAATCTTTTAGGGTGCAATTCAAAAATTAAATTTAAAATCTTTAAAAGTATTGAGAATTATAACAATAACTGAACATTAAAAAAGTTCATAAATTGTGTTAAATTAAAGATAACTCCACACACATAAGCTCAACATAAGCTCTGACTCCGACTCCAGCTCATAAATTTTAACCGACTCCGACTCCAACTCTGGCTGCAGATTTTCGTGTTATGACAACTCCAACTCCGACTACAACTCCGACTCAAACTCCGACTCCGATTCCACAGCCCTGGTTATATCAAACAATGTTCATGCACGTTTTATCGTTTTTTTTTTTCAATAGTATTATTAGAGCGTAACAAATATAAAACCGTGGCTAACATTTGAGAAGGAAAAACTAACGGATACATAATTTTAAAGTGATCAAAATATGTTTTTTTTTAAGAGATGAGAAAATTTGCGAAATGGTATGAAATCAAACTGACCGGGGTAGAGAAGGGTTAAAGGTACAGCCATCCCTCATATTCGGAACAGTTTACAGATCGGCCAATGTTCAAAAAATCATAGAAAATCGATAATTGAACTTAATGATTCGCTTTTATCTTCATTTCAAAGTTTTTCTTGCGATCTTTCGAATGCTGTATCGAACAACTGCAAATTTTAACTTTTATATCAAGTTTTTGACGAAAAACTTTGACCCTTGAAAACCACAAATTCGGAACACTTTTTTCTTACGGATGTAAACAAACTTCAACAAGATTCTCTCCAGGAGTACATATTTTCTACAAAATAATGACTAAACACTCTGGAAACAATGAAACTAAAGCTTAATAATGTTTTATAAATGGTCTGATAACGTTTTTCGTGAAAATATCTGTTAAATTCAGGAGTTTCACAATTGTGGGAGGCACAATAACATCCCACAATTATGGAACAGGCAATTTGGAGGCAGTGTTTTGCAGCTCTGAACAAAACAGTCTCGAAATGCAGTTTTTTATTCAAAAAGAACTCCTTTTGCTAGTGAAATAGCAAGGGAATGTCCAATAAAGGTCCTAAAAATAGAAGGGTCGCCAGTAAAGATTCATTTGGCATGCTTATTGACAAATTAAAACAAAAGTGTTCCGAATTTGTGGGTGTTCCAAATATGTGGGATGACTGTACTTTTAGAAGGAGTTTTCAATAAATTTTTAAAAGTTTGAGAAGTCATTTAACTATCATTAAATTAAAAATCGTTAAATTAAAATAAAAAATCAAATTATCCAAATTGACGATCCCAGGTTTTTGTGCTCTCTATTGCACGTCTGTGCTCAAGCCTAGGAGTCCAAAGGCTTGAATGGGAAGATCACCCAAACCTTTTTCTACTGTAAGGAACCTTCCACCCCAGGGTTCGGATTGGAGTCCAACCGCCGCCAGTGATTCCACCGGAGCAGTACAATTTCACATAAAATGTGAATGATATTGATTTGTGCATCGATTTCCTTGCAATATGAATAGACAATTCTATAAACAAATCTTGTTTTAACAAATTTCAGGAAAAATTCTGACTTCTTAACAATTTTACCTGGAATTTATTTGCATTTTGATAAAAATCTACTAAAATTTAGTAAACTAAATATAAATATGTTTCTTTTCTCTAAAACTATATCAGCAACCTAAATTATGTTAAATCAGAAATAAAACAACATTTGAACACCTTTACTCTGATTTTAACTAGAAAAACTATGTCTATCGATGTCACCCCGGAATTCAAAATAAGAATGTTTAACGCAACTATTTTTTTGAACATTAAAAAAACTTGCTTTCATAAATAGTGCATGGACCTCAATACATGTTTTAAAATTATCTCGAGAAAAACCTTACCAGTTGCAAAATATTCCAAAAATAAATCAAAATCCGATTCCAGATGTTCAGAGACCATATGAACAAGATCGCAGAAAGTTCAGGCCAAAGGCTGTGGGTGGTGTTTGATTATATAAACTTCTGTTGTGCATTAATATGAAAAAAAAAAACCTTTAGTCATTTTACAATGCATTATAAATTAAAGCCGCCTCTGTCAATCGCTTCGCTTAAACATACGCGAACGCGCAGTGATTGGAATCTGGTTCACCGTACAAATATTTCGAATGCATTATTTAAATTTATGTTTCTCCCTGAGCCCTGTGTGCCTGCTTGGGCTCTGCGACGTCTGTGGCAATAAAAACAACATCAAAGTAAAACACGGTCGGCATTTCGTTCGTTTCACCTGCAATCTGCCAACCACGTGTTTGTTTTCAATTATGATGGAAATTAATCTAGCGCGAGAGAAAAATACGCTGCCAGCTTGCCAGTGTCACTGCCACTGCCACCCATCAGCATCATCACACGGAGGAGGCCTTCCTCCCTGAGGCCGTTCAAAAAAGGACATTCCCGGAAACGATTGACATACGGCTGGAAATGACGAGAGGGGGACGGAAAAAAGATATCCCGATGAGCGATCCCGTTTGTGATTTTAATGTGCAATATAATTTATTGATTCAGGTGACAATAATTGGTGTTATTTACTCATATTTGCTTCCAGTGTTTACCTTCGATGTTTGATTTTTAATTATTACTGAAAGCCGATCATGACTCGTCCTGGGGAGTACTTATTAATAAAAATCATTATTAAACGATTCAATTGAGTAGAAACTGAACTGAAACTGAACTGAAACTGAACTGAAACTGAACTGAAACTGAACTGAAACTGAACTGAAACTGAACTGAAACTGAACTGAAACTGAACTGAAACTAAACTGAAACTGAACTGAAACTGAACTGAAACTGAACTGAAACTGAACTGAAACTGAACTGAAACTGAACTGAAACTGAACTGAAACTGAACTGAAACTGAACTGAAACTGAACTGAACCGAAATTTAAACAACAAAAAAGCAGATGTTTGCTGCCGATTACCCATAACAGTTAGCACACTGAACGTAATGCAATGCTGAGATTCTAATGAAACATAACTTTCCAAGCAAATCAATATTTCATAAATTGCCAAATCCCTCTCTCCCCTCGGCAGCATCAAAATCATTTTCTCCAAAGTAACACAACTTCCAGCTTCCTCCCGGCGCCACACCGGAAATATGCTGGCTGCTTCCTGCCGGCGAGCCATCGTTCGAGTATTCCCTCATCGAAAGGAAACTCCGGGATAGCCACTCGTCGAGCTCTCTGTTTCTCGCTCAATATTTAATCAGAGATGGAATCTTTGTTTCCTTCCCTAAATGGTTGTTATTAAAAATGATGATGATGTGCCCCTCCCTCTCAAACAAAAAATGGTGATGCCTTAAAGTTTCACCGAGATTACCCTCCCTCAATTCTCCACTTGGAAACTTTCACCAGAGGGATCTTTTGTTTGTTTTCTATTGAGGAAAAGATACTTCCGGTGGGGTTTCCTTTTGCCGGAAGATTTAAGATGTAAATAATGCCTTATTTTGACGTGGAATTCACATATTTCTATCAGTTTCGTTGAATTTGTTAAATTTATTGAAATGTTTAAAACCAATTCGAAATCGATTTAACTCTTCAGATAGACAACTGTTGACTCTTTCCGTCTTCGATTCATAAGCAAATTCATTCGCAAAACGCTTCCCACATAAATCATCGAAAGTGGTCACCCAGCGCAATCGAGACTGCGAAAATAAAAACGGCAAAAAGATTGCGAAAAGAAATTCTCAATAAAGTCACGACCGCACAATATAATGCCATAGTAATAAACCTTAATTCAATCGTTCCCCGGTGTTTAAACGATATTGCCAGCAATAAACCAAGACCTCCACACACAGATTGCACCACCAGCGCCATATTGTGGGACGCATTTGTTTCCACGTGCCCGTTTCGTGATCATCGTCGTCTTCTGTGGACTGGTCTGTCGGTCCCGGTCAATCGAGCAATGATGGCCAGTGGTGGAAAGAACGAGGTTTCCGTTCGTCCTTACGGAATGGGAGTAATTTTTCATAGAGCACTGCTGGAACCGAGCTGGAACTGCTCATGACTTACCATTCGAATGAAATGTGACGAAGTATGTTCCACGATGAGGTATTTGAAATATTTATCAGCTTATTACTGGATATGAAGCATTTTGAGGTAACAGAATGAGCTAGAAATTTGCGTTCTGGTTTCAGCTTTGCCTCGAATATCTACCCCGTTGATCGAATACGATTATGCTGAACTCTATTATATGTTTTCTATAAATCTCAGAAAATCACACATCATAGCAAACAGAAAACATGAAAAACAGAAAAACAGAAAAACAGAAAAACAGAAAAACAGAAAAACAGAAAAACAGAAAAACAGAAAAACAGAAAAACAGAAAAACAGAAAAACAGAAAAACAGAAAAACAGAAAAACAGAAAAACAGAAAAACAGAAAAACAGAAAAACAGAAAAACAGAAAAACAGAAAAACAGAAAAACAGAAAAACAGAAAAACAGAAAAACAGAAAAACAGAAAAACAGAAAAACAGAAAAACAGAAAAACAGAAAAACAGAAAAACAGAAAAACAGAAAAACAGAAAAACAGAAAAACACAAAAACAGAAAAACAGAAAAACAGAAAAACAGAAAAACAGAAAAACAGAAAAACAGAAAAACAGAAAAACAGAAAAACAGAAAAACAGAAAAACAGAAAAACAGAAAAACAGAAAAACAGAAAAACAGAAAAACAGAAAAACAGAAAAATAGAAATGTCACAATTTATGGCGACATAATACTAGAAACATATTTGCAACGGCCTCATCGAAATTTGTTCAACAAAATTTAAAAATATTCAAAAATAATGAGCCTAAGTTTCTAGACCCATATAAAATCGAATATCATGTATAATTGCCATTTTTGCACCTAATTAGACGCAAAATATTCACACCTCAAATATGAACACATCAGAATGCACATGCACACCCTCTCTCCACCCCGCTTGCCTACTGTGGTGAGTGTCTAGAATAAAAGCTATCATAGATTTGAAGCTACTTACTTTTTCAAAAGGACCTATGCACATAGAAAACCGATGGCGCGTTGCTTGTTTTGAAATAGTAATCTAGTATTGTGCACAACGATTAAGCTGACTTTTTGCCTTCCTCACTTAGGTACGAAAATTAACTTTTTATAAAAAGCTGCATACATATCGACGCAGAATCGAAGACTGAACAGTCTGTGTGTGTATGTGTGTGAAACTGGTCTCAATTAACTTGGTTTATGGTCCCATACTGCACTATTGAATTGTTTGAAGTTTGGGTAAGTAGTTCAAATGTTATGTGGGTAATTCTCCGCTAACTCACCCAGCAGTTGTCCCGACCCCTCTTCGATTTGCGTGAAACTTTTTTCTAAGGGGAAACTTTTGTCCCTGATCACGAATCCGAGCTCTGTTTTTTGATATCTCGTGACGGAGGGGCGGTACGACCCCTTCCATTTTTGAGCATGCTAAAAAAGAGGTGTTTTTCAATAATTTGCAGTCTGAAACGGTGATGAGATAGAAATTTGGTGTCAAAGGGACTTATATATAAAATTAGACGCCCAATTTGATGGCGTACTCAGATTTCCTAAAAAAAATGTAATTTTCATCGAAAAAAACACTAAAAAAGTTTTAAAAATTCTCCCATTTTCCGTTACTCGCCTGTAAAAATTTTTGGAACATGTCATTTTAACGGAAATTTAATGCACTTTTCGAATCTACATTAACCCAGAAGGGTCATTTTTTCATTTAGAACAAAAAATTTCATTTTAAAATTACGTGTTTTTCTAACTTTGCAGGGTTATTTTTTAGAGTGTAACAATGTTGTACAAAGTTGTAGAGCAGACAATTACAAAAATTTTAATATATAGACATAAGGAGTTTGCCTATAAACATCACGAGTTATCGCGATTTTACGAAAAAAAGTTTTGAAAATGTTGGTCGTCGTTGATCATGGCCGTTCATGGTCACCCGCGACAGACACGGACGACGAAACAAAGGCAAACGCATAAAGTAACTTTTTCAAAACTTTTTTTCGTAAAATCCTGATAACTCGTGATCTTAATAAGCAAACCTCTTATGTCTATATATTAAAATTTTTGTAATTGTCTGCTCTACAGCTGGGTCTCGTGGCGCAGGGGTAGCGGCTTCGGCTGCCGATCCCGATGATGCTATGAGACGCGGGTTCGATTCCCGCCTTATCCACTGAGCTTCTATCGGATGGTGAAGTAAAAACGTCGGTCCCGGTTTCTCCTGTCTCGTCAGAGGCGCTGGAGCAGAAATCCCACGTTAGAGGAAGGCCATGCCCCGGGGGGCGTAGTGCCAATAGTTTCGTTTTCGTTTCGTTTTCTGCTCTACAGCTCTGTAGAACATTGTTACACTCTTAAAAATAACCCTGCAAAGTTAGAAAAAACATGAAATTTTAAAATGAAAATTTTTCTTCTAAATGAAAAAATGACCCTGCTGTGTCAATGTAGATTGGAAAAGTATACTAAATTTCTCTTAAAATGATATGTTTCAAATTTGTTTACAATCGAGTAACGGAAAATGGGAGAATTTTTAAAACTTTTTAAGTGTTTTTTTCGATGAAAAATAGTTTTTCCGGAATTCTGAGTACGCCATCAAATCGGGCGTCTAATTTTACATAAAAGTCTCTTTAACACCAAATTTCTATCTCATCACCGTTTCAGGCTGCAAGTTATTGAAAAACACCTCTTTTTTCGCATGTTAAAAATTGGAAGGGGTCGTACCGCCCCTCCGTCACGAGATATCAAAAAACGGATTCGTGATCAGGGACAAAAGTTACCCCTTAGGACAAAGTTTCACGCAAATCGAAGAGGGGTCGGGGCAACTTTTTCCGATTTCGTGTGAGTTGGTAAAGAAATACCCATGTTTAAAAATGCGTTTTCAAAAATATCCAGAAGTTAGAAAAGTGACAAAAAACAGCTCAAAACCAAATATGTTATACATAGTTGGATATGTATGTAATCTAAAGATCTTTCCAACGAGTCCAAAACATTGAAGATCTAGCAACCCTGTATTAAATTATGACCACCTGAGTGATATTTGTGTATTTATTTCTATTTCGGTTCTAAAAAATGGATGAAATTTGTGTCCAGACCCATCATATCACTTATGGTTGATAAAAAAATGCGGAAGGCATCAACCACATAGGTGGATTAAGTAAGTTTTTGACTATAATGACATTTGGTACCACCGCAAAGGATTAAAATTGAATTTTCATTTAATTATAAAAAATAACTTCGTGGCTCTTTTAAACAGGAAACAACCCAGGTACTTGACAGCTCGCTCCAAGGGGATCATTGTTGATCGATCGTAAAATGTTGTCTTGATCGTTGTACATAAACAAGGACAAGGGCTCTAGTACCCTATCCTGTTTCTCACAACTCGTTGAACATTTCAAAGTCCGTTTTTTTGCAACTCACCAGCCCCAATCAAGCTTTCAATTCGCCCAATTTGGATACATATCGACCTGCTCTATTCTATCGCCTGTGACCGGTTATGACAGCTTTCATTCACGTGCGAGTGAAAAATGGCTTTCCGGGGTGTGGGTGTGAAAAGAACCAACGATCAAACCTTTTGAAAGTGTGTGTGTGTGTGAGAGTGAGTGAGATTCAATGCATTTTTATTCGAAGCGGAAGCTAATGCCATAGTTCGTTTGAAATATTCAAATTGTACCCCACCTCTTTTCCACCCCCTCCAAGTCCACCGGAATCCGTTCCTGGAGTGGTTTCTCCCCGAGAAGTGGAGCCAATATATAGTCGTTAGCTGCAGCAGACCAGGTACTAGGCAGTTGGCAAAATTGCACCTTTCAACACGGCAGAGCTGATGGTGGTGGTGGTCGAGTTTGGCCTACAAAAAGGAGTTTCCCCGCAGTCAACGAATACAACGAGTTTTTTTTTGCATTGTGCGTTTCAGGACTACGTACTGCCTGCTGGTTAGAGGGGTTGGTAGTTTATAGGCACTTTTTGGTGTGTGTAGTATTCATCGAAATCTCTAACACGTTTCCGGTGAGTTCACACACATGTGTGCCACGCTAGAATTTCCGCGATAAAAAGCTACGATTACTTTATGTTATTTTTTTATAAGTTCCTTATTAAGATAATAATATACATTTTTTATTGTTTTAAACAAATAATACTGAGTTCACACAAATAAAATTTTCCGGAATACTAAGGGCTTGAGCTTATTGGTCATGGGTTCGATCTCGAGCTAGCTTTTTTGAAAATGAATCAAAAGGGTGTAATATGGTTCTAAGAAAAAAAAAAAGAAAAAAAAAGAAAAAAAACAAGTTGATCAAATTAAGCACAGAAATTTTCCAATTCCTTTTGGGGTCGTAAACAACTCCTCAAAAACTGGGAATGTTTGGTTAAGTCATCACTTTGCTCAAATCGACTAAATTTTCTATGGAAATTTGAAACAAAAAATGTTTTATTCTATTTTTATAATTATAAAATTCACGTTTTACGCTTTGCCGCTATTTTAAAACAGAATTTATATTCAATTGCTCTAAAAGGTGCTCTACAACTTTCTCGAAGAGGGTATGATGAAATAAGAAAATAACCATGTCAAATATGTTTGCAGGATGATGTATTAGGATGACGTTTTGTATCATTTCCAACAATAGGACGGATGAAGGACCTGGACAAAGATATGCGAGATCTGGCTTAGAAAAATACATACACATCACTCAAGTGGTCAAAACTTGTTACAGGGTTGCCAGCTTCTAGATCTGGACCTAGTGTTCTTGTGGATAAGTTAGATGTCATTCGATTTTTTTGTATGAATCAGGCTGAAACTTTTTTGTTGCCTTCGGTATGCCCAAATAAGCCATTTTGCATCATTAGTTTGTCCATATCATTTTCCATACAAATTTGGCAGCTGTCCATACAAAAATGATGTATGAAAAAATCTGTATCTTTTGAAGGAATTTTTGGATCGATTTGGTGTCTTCAGCACAGTTGTAGGTATGGATAAGGACTACACTTAAAAAAAACATGAAAGACGGGAAAATAATTAAGTGATTTTTTATTAAACTTGTTGTCACTAAATCTTGATTTGCAAAAACACACTTTTTTTTATATGTTTAGGGGACAAAAAGGCCAACTTTTCAGAAATTTCCAGGTTGTGCAAAAAATCTTTGACCGAGTTATAAATTTTTTTATCACGAGATATTGGTCGCAAAAAATTTTTAACTTCATTTTTCGATGTAAAATCCAAATTTGCAATCAAAAAGTACTTTAGTTTTCAAGTTATAGACATTTTTAGGTAACTTTTTTGAAAATAGTCGCAGTTTTTCATTTTTTTTAATTAGTGCACATATTTGCCCACTTTAGAAAATTTTGCTTTTTCGTACATTTTTGATACGTCCCTTAGTTGCTAAGATATTGCCATGCAAAGATTAAAAAACCGGAAAATTGATATTTTCCCAGTCTCACCCAAACAATTCACCATTTTCTAACGTCGATATCTCAGCAACTAATGGTCCGATTTACAATGTTAAATATGAAACATTCGTGAAATTTTCGATCTTTTCGAAAACAATATTTACAAAATTTTCAAATCTAGACTAACATTTCAAAAGGGCGTAATATTGAAAGCTACGATATCTTCAATGCTGAACAAAACATCGATAGTCAAGCTACTACAAAACAAATATATCTCGAGCCACAAACTATATGTGCCAGCATTCTCGCGCCAGTATTCAAAGCTCAACTTGGCAAAAATCGTGCTGAATCGTAATATTTACGTAGATGCCTTATACCTATGCCTTTTTTTAGAAAAAATGCAAAAAATTGATGGGTATTGCCGATAGATGTCAAATTTGTTAATCAGACGGCTCAAACTCCAGAACCAAATTATGAATCTTGATGAAAGTTTGCGAGGTTGTAGAGCTCGAAAAATGCAATTTTCGAGATAGATAAATGATATGAAAATGAAAAAAATTGACCATATTTTCATTTGGAAACTGTGCAATTCGATGAAAAGTCTTGTCATCACTCGAACCCCACGGATTTTTTTTCCTCAAAATTAGAGGGTTGGAGATATACGAGTTCTGTCATTATGAATCGACCGAGCGTCGAAAATCGTGTGATTTTTTGACGATTTTTCAGATGAAAATTCATGACGCCCAGCCATAAAGTGAAACCTATATCTTTCTTTAGTAATTCAAGATTCAAATTGCTCAAATAGTGCTAGAAATACATGAAAGTATTCGTAAATTGCTAGATCACGTTCAAAAACAAACAAAGGTCACTCTAACGGTCACGCTCGAACTGCTCCCATACCGTGGAGAGCTTCGAGAGTGCCTGCCGGAAGCTGCGTCGGCCCCACTGCCAGCAATCAATTTGAATATGCAGTGAATTTTTATTTTTATACATTGGCTACTGGATGCTGCTGGTGAAATATATTTTTCCCGACACTTGAGCGCTAAAATTTGCGCTTTTGGGACGCGCTCGCACACCAATCGACCATATTAAATCAATGAGTTCTCATGCCACGTGCCGGCCGTTCGATGATTGATTGTGGTTTCAATGGGATTTTTGCAAGCTCTTGTGTTTTAGAGTGGGAAGTGGAGGATTTTATATTTTTTGGGCGTTGTTGCTATTGTTGAATTCTTCATTACTGGAAGGTATGCAAATTGGGGTATGCGATCGATCAAAAATTTTAACGAGAACTCGTTACTATTGCACGTGGTCTGGTCGTAAAAGTAATGAATTTTATTTTTGGAAAGCAAATCTCATTCAATATACGAATCTACGAATATTATTAAAAAAAAAAGAACTTGAAGTTTATTAGCTGCAAGATTAAGTTTGACATCAAGCATAAGTGAGGCAATAAATCTGCAATAGACTCAATCTGCGACCCATCGAAAGTCACTGAACTTTACAAACAGTGTCGTAGGGAACGCCTTCCAGGCTCCGTAAGCTTCTGATTAATTTAGTCCATTTCTCAGCAGAGTTTACCACCACAGCAGCTCTCATTCTTCACGAGGTATTTCCTCAAATGTGGTCGGTCAGCAATCCGGTCGGTAGGAAAGTTTCTTGTTTGCCTTCTCCCTTCAAGGAACATGATCTCAGCCAACCATTTCCGAAGTGATCCCACACATTTGTGCCGGTTCTGGGTGACCTGGTGGAGTAGAGCCCAGAATATTAACTATGCCGGTCTGGCCATTATGAGCTTGGACAGGTTGAGGATTTTGTGCAAACTGATGGTGGATCTACTTCCAAAAAGTTGACTCCAAATTACTTGTAAGGGTATTGTTTTTCTTTGGCCTAGCTCGGGTTTCCTGGTGGTGGTACTTGCCTTTACCCACAGCTCTGTTTGCACTTATTGAAACTTGACACATAGCTAGTACAGTACCCTTTTTCCGTTTTAGGGAAGATTGGGTACACTGTGAGAGCTTGAGAAACGATATTTTCAAGCAAAGAAATAAAAATCTTAAATAAATTGAAGAATCAAACCAACCCCACTCTCCCCTTTAAATTTCACCTTCAACCCATGGACGTCAAAGCACACTGAAGTACAGATTGATGACTGCGTTCATTCTGCCGTCCAGGTCGTCGTCGAGTAGTTCCACATCCACTCTCGAGAGAAAAGTGTCCATCTTTACGAAATATGAAGCCACGTCGTGGCCCAAGGGAAACGGAAGAAACTCATTGCCAGGTCGTTCTATACGGTGGCAACACCTAGTACATTATTCATCTGGCCCAACCCAACCCGGAGTTTTTCCTACTTTTGAGTAGATTTTTGTTCCGTCAGCGGATCGAACTTCAATATGCATATGCCAGCCAGTCGACGTCGGAACTAGCCATGGACAGGCCCCGGAGCCAGGTTTGCCTTGGCTTCAAATATCAAACAACCCGGACAGGAAACAGCAGTGTGGCCTGGTCTCCGGTATCCCTCCTAGCAGGGCTTGGCACACGTAACATGGCAGATGTGTTTGGACACTCTCATTTGTTCGCATCTCAGGAAAGCGCCCGCCCAGTCAAGACTTCATCATAAATCACACAAATTTGCAGCCATTTGTGTAACACTTTAGCGTAGTCAATAGCGGTTGACGGGAGAAAAGTGACAATATTGGAAAGATTTATTAATGATGCGGCGCTGCGGTGCCCGGGTAACCCATTTCTTGACATGATCATCCGTCAAAGTATAACAGCAATTCTTATAATGAAATTTGATGATTTCAATCGTTAAAAGGTATGGCGTGCATAACCGACGCACAGAGCTTATGGGATTTTGGCTATATGGGAGACATTGGCTATAATCGTATGACAAATCATGCAAATATAAAAAATTAAAGTGATTTGGAATCAGGATGATGTCAGCTATCCATTAAAATTAAAATTTCAAGAAAATTTTCACAAAATACGTATTTTTCCTGTAATTATAAAATGAATTTTTTCTTTAAAGAAACCAAACATAAATTGTTATTGCAAAATGGGTATCAAATGATCAATTATTTTTTCATCCATTTCGAATGTTAAATCAATTTTTTGAAAACACTCAAAATTTTCACAAAACTACGTATTTTCGAAAAAATACTCAAAATTTCCGTTTTTACAATATGGGTATCAAACGATCAGGATTTTTTCATACATTTCCAGTATAATACCAACGTTTTTTGAAAATACTCAAAACTTTCATAAAAGTACGAATTTTCGAAAAAATACTTCAGTTTTTACAATATGGGTATCAAACGATCGGGATTTTTTCATACAATTTAAAAGTTATAAAAAAAATGAAAATTCTCAAAATTTTCACAAAACTACGTATTTTTGAAAAAATACCCAAAATTTCGATTTTTACAATATGGGTTTCAAACGATCGGGTTTTTTCATATATTTGTGAAGATTTTGAGTATTTTCAAAAAATGTTGTTATTGCATTCGAAATGTAAGAAAAATTCCGATCATTTGATACCCATATTGCAAAAACAACAATTTTGAGTAATGTTTTTTTCGAAAATACGTAGTTTTGTGAAAATTTTGAGTGTCTTTAAAAAATGATTTGACATTCAAATGTCCAATCATTTGATACCCATATTGCAACAACAATAATTTTGAGTATGTTTTCGAAAAACATTGCATTTTCAAAATACAGGAAAAATACGTATTTTTGTTAAAATTTTCATGAAATTATAATTTTAATGGATAGCTGACAACGTCCCGATTCCAAAACACTATATTTTTTTGATGTTTGCATGATTTTTCATACGATTAAAGCCAATGTCTCCCATACAGCTAAAATCTCATAAGCTCTGTGCTTCAGTTAAGCACTGGACCGTGCTTAACCGAGGCAGCAGAACGAATCAAAACCGGGGCAGTGCAAAACTGAGGCGTGCAAAACCGAGGCATGTCTGTACTACTCACGGTACCAGGTCAGGGGAATAGAGAACACTTGCTTTTCTCTTCATTATTTAAAAATCCAAGATTCGATCGAAACTTTGTCAAAACAGTCCGCTCGGATATTTGAAAACTGCCGACGTTGGCGAAACTGTTTAACACCAACAATTACTGTCAAAATATCCTCCCAGTAATCTGAACCTTGAAGTTATGAGCTTTAAATCACCGCGCCACAAGCATGCATCACTTGGCACATTGTTGTGGTCACACCCAAGCCCTCAATTCGGCTGACTGATTCCGCTGACAAAGCTTCCTTCAGCCTCAACCATTCTGTGACACACAGCAAATAATTCAATTATGACGGCATAAATTAACATAACCTTACCACCAACCGGTAGAACGTGCCCCGGGGACGCGATTATTGACGCGGTAATTCCTCTCACCCTCAACGCAGCCGAATCCGGAACTGCCCGGAAGGAATGTGCTCAATCATCGGGCATAAACATTTCCCGGGCTGCGAGATCGATCACCTTTCCAGCTGGTGGTGGCCTCAAGCTGTGACTTTTCCACCGTGCAATCTTTGTCCAGTGAAGGAAATCGACGACGACGACGACGACCTAAAGGATCCATCCGGCCACCCTTCACGGATTTGACTGTAATGGCGCACACAGGATGTTAGGCAGCACAGAGAAAGAGAGACAGCTATTAGCAATACCGGTTGGTGCTTGATTATGATTGATGAAATTCGTATACTTCCGGTAGCAATGGGCCATCTTTCCGGTGAATCTGTTCCGTGCCGGCACAATTATGGCAATAAATTGGGACACAAATTTGATCGTGATTTCGTGCCACTTTGTCAGAGTTCCTAAAAGAGATGTAGGGTAGAGTAGTTATCAATGAGACACGGGGAACAATGATAAAATTGCTCTCACAAGTCGTAGTTTCAACCAATCAGGCTCATATTTGGGGGAAAGGTGTGTCTACTGGATACACGTCTGCCATATTAGTAGCTTTGGTTATGGACGCTCCCTTGAAAAGTAATTCATAAATGTTTGATTATGGGGTGTAAAAGTAAATTATGGACAAAAAATACTTTTTCGCTCGTAGGCTGCCATTTACACCAAAACTAATATTTCTTCAAATTTCTTTCGACGTTCCATAGGGATTAAGTTGGGCTACAATGTCCTTTCATTAGATTTGGCCAAAATTTAGAATATACCCAGAATCCAGGGCTGTCTCATTGTTCCCCACTCATTTCAGCCCATGGGTAACAATGAGACACTTTGATTTTTCTTCAATAAACTTTTCAAAATCGATGGAAATCTTTCAAAACATGAATTAAATTTTTGGCATATTTATAGAGTTTCAACTTCATTTAACCAAAAATACAAAGTTATTTGGTATTAATATATGGATTTTACAAAATTTAAATACTTTTTAGTGTAACTTTTGTTATTAAAAGTTTCATGTTGGCAAAATTGCTCTAAAATGTTCAAGGCAAGTCACCTGCAATGGAACAATACAAAAACATGATGTTTTGCTAGAAAAATGTTGATTTTCGTAAAGTGTCTCATTGTTCCCCAGCTGTCTCATTGTTCCTGCCAAGTGCGTCTACAATGAGACAGTTGAATAACTCTGGCTGTAGATCTCGGATCGATCTCATATTTTGGTCAATGTTAGAACACATTAAAAGAAAGATAATGCAACTAAAAGCTCATTAAAACATGCAAATGAAAAAATTAGAAAAATCGTTGAAAGTTGAAAATCCAAAGTGTCTCATTGATGACTACCCTACCCTACGTGGAAAATGATTCGTGTGTAAGGGACCATCCATAAACCACGTGGACACTTTTTTTGGGAATCTCAACCCCCCCCCCCCCTTCGTGGACAATTGTCCATACAAAAAAAATCTTTTTTGTATGGAGCGTGGACAATCGCTAACCCCCCCCCCCCCTAAAGTGTCCACGTGGTTTATGGATGGTCCCTAAACGATTAATGCGATTTAATGGCTACAGCACAAAAAGGAGTTATCCAGCAGCGAGTAAAATAAATTTTGCATTATTTTATGAAATGATATGTAATATTACACCTGAAATATGTAGCTCATCAGTATGGTAAAACTACATGAACGAAATGTTTATCCTTTCGTCATCGGTCTGATGGCCGAGCGGGCTAAGGCGCCAGTCCTCACTGTTGGTGCTGGGTTTGAATACCGTCGGTTGCAACTTTTTTATTTGTGTTTACAAAAAAATGTACATGCAGTGTGCAATATTAAGTGACTTTTTAAACAAAGGTGATGTGCATGCTTTTGCATGCAGATTCACCATGAGATTTTCACCATTCGGATAGTAAAAAATAATCATCTTCAATCATCTTCATAATGAATATTAAAAAAAGGTACTGGATCAAACTTTAAATAAACAAAACACTCCTTATTTAGCAAGCCTACGGCATCCCGTCCCGGGAACTTTTGGAATACCCATCACTGCTAGCTGCTAGTTTCTGTTTCTTGGGAAATTTGTAAAATTCTCGGAAATTCCTGAAAATTAATTTGAAGAATTTTCATGTTTTTTTTGTACCAATCCTTTAATGACGTTTAAAAAAAAATAAAATAAAAGATCATATTTGGATTTCAATTCACTGTTCTTTTTGAAATAATCAGCTGTTCTGAAAATGTGACTTTATTTTAGAAAATCATAATTCTGAAGCATTCCAACCTGAGAATTGTTCTGGATAATTGTTGCGAAATTACATCCATATTGAATAAATTGAAAATTAGATCTATTTATGACCGGGCATGACAAAAAATGAAGAAATAATAATAATTACCCGTTAATTGATGCCTCTATGCTCTCTTGTTCTAAGCTTGCTGGTTTTCCTATCTAATTAGTACAAGAGAGCACAGAGGCATCAATGTCAAATGTCATATTGAAGTTAAATATTTATGGAACACTAAAGCTATCATGGGAGCAACAGGGTCAAATAATAGTAGCTTATGCAACAAGTTGCAAAAAAAAAAAGATTTTTTCAGCACGTGTCGTACATTTATCCAACGAGGTTCACCGAGTTGGATAAATACGACAAGTGCTGAAAAAATCAAGGTTTGCAACGAGTTCCATACAACATTTTTTGCATTTTTGAAAAACACCCATTGAGTGAAATTATAAGTCGAATGTTCATGTATTTTGTCAATAAATCGTTTAAATTTTGCCCAGCTTCCGTGGCCGTGAGGTTACGGGTTTCACCATGTAAGCGGAAGGTGATGGGTTCGTTTCCTGTCTGGCTCGGCAAAGTCAGATCCCTTCAAAGAGTAAATCTGTTCACTGGGAATACTGACAGGTAGGGGATGGGTTTCGACTAACGGCGTGCTGGATTTCCAATCCAGAGGTCGTGAGTTCGATTCTCGTACCGGGATGATGAAGTTTAAATAAAAAAAAATGTTGAAAAGTATTACTTTTCAAAACAAGTGCAGCATCCATTTCAGCATCCATTTCAGTGCTGAAAAGTAGAACTTTTCAGCATTTGTTTTGAAATGTGTTTCTATTCGATTCTGTTATTTTTAGTAGATAAAAGTAGGCTGTTTCGTCACGCGAGAATGACAGGAAAAGTAGGAAGTTTCAAGACGGAATTGCAAAAAAACATTTTTACAATTCCATTGTAAAACTGTCAACTTTTCCTATCCTTCTGGAGAAACGAAACGGCCTACTTTTCCCTACAAAAAAAACTGAATGGAAAATTAATTATTATTAATATAATTAATATTAATTTGAACTTTTCAGCACTGATATTGAAAAATAAAATTTTACCATTTTTTTTTGTTTTGAACGGATGTTTGAACATGGATGATTGCAAAAAATGTTTTTTGCAATTCCGTCGTGAAACTACTTACTTTTCCTGTCATTCTCGAACGACGAAATAGCCTACTTTTCTGTACCAAAAATAACAGAATCGAATAGCAACACTTTTCAAAATAAATGCTAAAAAGTTCTACTTTTCAGCACTGAAATAGGTGCTGAAAAGTTGAACTTTTCAGCACTTGTTTCGAAAAGTAACACTTTTCAACATTTTTTTGATTTAAACGATTTATTGACAAAATACATGAAAATTTGACTTAAAATTTCACTCAGTGTGTGTTTTTTGGAATTGCAAAAAATGTTGTATGGAACTCGTTGCAAAAATTGATTTTTTCAGTACTCTTCGTATTTATCCAACTCGGTGAACCTCGTTGGATAAATGTACGACTCGTGCTGAAAAAATCCTCTTTTTGCAACTTGTTGCATAAACTACTATAAAGCAACTTGTTGCAAAACATGATTTTTTCAGCAATCGTCGTATTTATCCAACTCGGTAAACCTCGTTGGATAAATGTACGACTCGTGCTGAAAAAATCTGCTTTCTGCAGCTTGTTGTTCAAGCTACTATTTCTATGAAGTTTTAGCGCACCATAAATTCGGGCTTCCAACTTTGCATAAAAATTTCTTTGACACCAAATTCGGATTCGTAATCAAGAACTAAAATAACATCTTTGAACAAAATTTCACACAAATCGAGAGTGTTTGAGCAACTGCTGTGTGAGTTGGCGGGGAATAAACCTTTTGTTTGTGATATTTGTGTCCTATAATTAAGCTTTAATTGTACAATCATAAAGAGCTTAAACTGGATTTTTAAATTAATTTTGAAAAATTAACCTAGCCGCATTTTTTATCAGAAAGTATCTTGAGTTTGTTATTTTTTATTTGTTACAGAAATTGTGTGTTTTTTTACCGATGTACATACAAATTTACATGGGGCTTCAGGACCCTGTTGTTTACATGACGGATTAAACAAGTTCTCACAATTCAACTACTTCATCTAAATTAAATATTATCAAGATCCAATAACGTTTGTTGATAAAATGACAAGTTTCAACTAAACGCATTCTCGGACGATACGTTGAGCCGAACAGTCGATAGTGGCAAACGCTCCCGAAAAAAAAGCAAATTTCTCGCGCGCGGCGCGGCCGTGGTAGTAGTATGTGGTGGATTAGCAGAATCTATTGTTTAATAGATAAAGACATGGAAACCGGAGTTCGAAAGAACACGCTGAAGCTCTGCTTCCAGCAAGGCTCGAAGATACCCTCGAATCTCGAGGTTCTGAAATTTGTTACCGGAACACTGAAACTGGGAGCGGCCGATCTTCATTCCGTCTACAAAGACGAGAATGATGGTTCGTTCTACATCAAACTCATGGATGAACCAACCTTTACCGAGTACTGTGGTAGGCTCGAGGAGCTGTACATGTTCAGGTACGACGACGATTCAAGGTCACCTGTTACCCTCGTGGTGGCCAGTCGAATCTTCCGCTACGTACGCATTTTCAATTTGCCGCCGGAAATAGACGACAAGACCATCGCGCAAGTTCTCGGGCAGTTTGGCACCATCCGTCAACACGTGCGAGAGCGTTACTCGCCCGAATGTAACCTCAACATCTTCAATGGCGTCCGTGGCGTGCATATGGAGATTGCGAAGGAGATCCCGGCCGGCCTGTTCATCGGACACTTCCGGGCCAGGATATACTACGACGGTCTCAAGAATCGATGCTTCTTTTGCAAGCAGGAGGGACATGTGAAATCGAATTGTCCCAAATTGGCCAACAGTTCGTCAGGCAGCGGCGGATCACGGTCCTATAGCACCGTGACCGCCCAGGGGAGGCCTGTTCACGCACCGTACCTTAGCGAGCCGCCGATGACACCCGTCATGGAACGACTCGTGAAAGCAGTTCAGGAACCAGTCCCAAGCGCAGAAGGAGACAAATCGGCGACCAGCCCACCGGCAGGAGGACAAGGTTTGTCCGGCCCGGCGACTCCGCCGACGGAAGCAACAGGTACACCAGCAGTCATCGAAGAGCCACAAGTAAGTGCGGAAACTAACCAGCAGCTGGAGTTGGAGAACATGGACACTGGGGATGAGGGGGGCCATCAGGGTGTGGGTTCGGGTACCGGGGATGAGGGGGGTATTGGGGACCACAACCGGGGTGCGGGTACTGGGAAAGGGGGGGGGTCTACTGGGTGTTAAACGCCCGGCGGAGCCGTCATCGGATCCAGAGGCCAACAGCAGCGAGGGACCAGAGGACAGCACCGGACAGCTTCCGTTCAAGGAAGTCAGCGGAGGAAAGAAAAACAAAAAATCCAAAATAGGTAAAAAAGATCAGTCAAAACCTCTCTCAACGATCTCCACGCGGTCGTTGTTGAAACCAGCGAAGTAAGTGTCCATAACCTCAACCAAGCACGCGTTGTCTCGCGGAGTAGGTAGTAGTGTAGGAGAATGTTTCTTCGTAGTATATGTACCATCAATATTAACGCAATCAATTCTTTGCTAAAAAAGTCTCTCTTGAAAGATTTTATTTAGAATTCAGATATTGATATTGTTTTCTTACAAGAAGTTGCCTTTGAAGATTTCGGATTTCTTCCTTCTCACACAGCGATCGTAAACATTAGCACTGATAACAAAAGCACAGCCATCCTCGTTAGGAAAAATATAAATTTTGACAATGTTCTCATCAATCCGAATGGTCGATTATCTTCTATTTTAATCGATGATATTAATTTTATTAATGTCTACGCACCTTCTGGGTCCAATTATCGTAATGAACGGAACTCTTTTTTTACTTTTGATATAATCCCTCATCTATCGTTTACAAAAAAGAACATCATTGTGGGTGATTTTAATTGCATCCTGTTACCATCTGACTCGAACAGTTCAAACAAAAACATCTGCTCTGGATTGCAAAAATTAGTAACATCTTTGAATTTACATGACATAGAACATAAAATTAATCAAAAAACTAATTTCACTTTTATAAGGGGTGATTCTAAATCGAGACTTGATCGGTTTTATGCACCTTTAGAATTAATAAATAATGTTAGATCGATCAATACTTCTGCTGTGGCGTTTTCTGATCACCACGCAGTAATTTTGAAATATAAAGTTCCAAATAATATTCCTTTACAAACACGAGGTAGAGGTTATTGGAAAATAAATCCTAGTTTAATTATGAATGAAGAGATTACAGCTGATTTAAAAACTTTGTTTGAGAATTGGAAGAAGCAAAACATGTACATAAATAATTTTAATTTTTGGTGGAACGATTCAACAAAATCTAGAATAATGAAATACTTCAAAAGTCAAAGTTTTCTTTTTAATCAGCAAATACATAGAGAAAAAAACTTTTTTTACACTTGTTTAAATGAAATAATTGAAAAACAATCCGTCGGAGAAAATGTATATAATGAATTATGCTTAGTTAGATCAAAATTATTAGAAATTGAACAAAGTAGATTAAATAATTTAAGTTTAAAAACAAGTTCTGGATCTATTTTAACTGATGAACGACTTAGTTTATTTCAAATTTCATCTAGAATTAAGAATCAAACTGAAAATTATAGTTTAAAGCTTAGAATTAACGGCGAGATTACGAATGAGCATTGCAGATTAAAACAATTTATTACTGCACATTTCAATTCAATTTTTGCAGCTGATAACAGTGATCAAAATAATGATAATGTTCTCAGTCATGTTCACAAAAAACTTTCAGTCCAAGATCAAATGAGTCTTTCTAAACCGATTGATAAAGATGAATTAATTTTTGTTCTCAAAGAAGTCGCTAAAAAGAAAACGCCAGGGCCAGATGGTCTTACATATGAATTTTACTCGCACTTTTCAGATATTTTATTAGATGATTTAGTTATTTTATTTAATAGTTATCTTGTAGATGGCGTCAATCCATCTAGAGATTTTAAAAAAGGTATAATATCTTTGATTCCAAAAAAAGGTTGTGACCAATACGAAATTTCTAATAAGCGTCCAATCAGCTTGTTAAATAGTGATTATAAGCTTTTTACAAAAATTTTAGCAAATCGTTTAAAACCATTGATGAAAAAGATAATTGGGCCCGGTCAAACTGCATGTAACATAGATAAATCATGTGTTGATAATCTTAAAACTCTTCGAAACATCATAATTCGTGCAGGACAAACCAAAAGGTTTAAAGGACTTTTGCTAAGTTTGGATTTAGAAAAAGCTTTCGATAAAGTAAACCATTCTTTCTTGTGGGACGTGCTAAATAAATTTGATTTTCCGGAACCATTCATCAACTGTTTAAAAAATTTATACAAAGAAGCGACATCGAAAATACTCTTTAATGGTTTTTTAACCGACTCCATCGAAATTAAATCATCCGTACGTCAAGGTTGTCCATTAAGTATGGCCCTTTTCGTATTGTACATCGAGCCATTGATACGTTTGATTAGTGATAATGTTAGAGGTTGTTTCATTGCTGATACCTTTATTAAGGTAATAGCATATGCAGATGATCTCAACATTTTCATTCTCAATGATCATGAGTTCGATACGGTACTGGAGATGATCAATTATTTTAGTATATGTATGTATGTATGTATGATCCCCATACCCGCAGGCAACTTGGTCCTGGAACACATGTGAGCGCTAGGTGAACAATTCGATCATCTTTTACTCCGTAATCTGTACACCCACGTGCATAAGTTTTTTTGCACGAATTTTAGTGCTACAAATACCGGCGCATAGATCAAAATGGTTACCCTCTTCCCTCCCCAAGCGCCGGGAATTTGTAGCGGGTGTAGGGACACTTTGCATAGACGCCCTTGCTCCCATCACGTCACTGAGGGTATGGAGCGACGAGAAATTAATAAGCATGCCCCCCCAGTCGAACCTTCATTAGAGAAGCAGGCAATCCACAACTCACAGCGAACGACTAAGGGAACACCCTACCACGTATATAGTAATAATTGGGCGTGGTTGTCTTGAATGATATGAGTGAATGTTAGAATAAGTGTTAGAATATTTGTTTTTATAACAAGAACGGGCTCACCAATTGTTGATATCGTCGAGTCTAGTTTTTGAGCTTCATTTACTTGCGATCTGCAGAACTTCAAACGTCGAAGATGACAAAACCTGGTACTGGAAACAGCACCGTCGGGCCCAACGGTTGACCTTGGAATTACACTGGGAGAAGAACCCCATCTCCCGATTTGCTACTGCTGCTCCTACAGATCCCTGTTGGCCACCGCGTTTTCTCCGGCTCGCTTGAACCTTCAACTTGCTCATCGACCGTAGAATCCTGGACCATTGAGCCTTCATCTTCGATCTGCTTTTGCTGCTGGTTGGCGTCGCTGACGATTGCGTTGGCCACCGTTGACACCAATCGGAAGAGCACACGAAACTCGGACAATTCCGGAACGAGCTAAACTTCCCGACGAATTTATCACAAAATTCCCTTTTCGTTAATCTTCATAATTCACTTTTGCAAATAAATCTTTGATAAAAAACGTCATCGGAAAAAACGCATCCGATCTCGCGCACGGCTTACTTCGATCCCCATGATCAATTATTTTAGTATATACTCTAAAATAAAACTGAACGTTAACAAATCGCACTTTATGCGGTTAAATAACTGTGTCTCCGGTCCGCATTTAATCCCGGAAAAGGACGCATTAAAAATACTAGGAGTTTATTTTGAAAATTCTTTTTCTCGAACTGTTAAATTAAATTATGATTCTGTTATACAAAAATTAAAACATTGTTTAATATTGCATTCTTCGCGTCATTTGAATTTGATACAAAAAATTTGGATATTAAATACATTTATACTTTCAAAGATTTGGTATTTGGCTCAAGTTTTTCCGCCAAATAAAGTGCATATTGCTCAAATATATTCAAGTTGTTCGATGTTTCTATGGAATAACCACTTTTTTACTGTAACCCGTAATCAGATGTTCTTAGATGTAAGTGATGGAGGTTTAGGATTAGTAGATGTAGATTTGAAATCAAAAGCTTTATTTATAAAAAATATTTTATTCTCTTATCCTGATGCTGATGACCCTATGGACCGTTTCATGATGGCACAATGTCAAAATACTTCTCTAACAAAAGCAACACGAGAATGGCTGAGTGAAGTTTCGCGTATTGCTCTATATCAAGATTTAATAACAACTAAGTCAATTTATAGATTTCTACAATCAGAAAAAATATTTGTACCAAAAGTGGTTCAAGAAAACCCTGATCTTGATTGGAAGCTTATTTGGGAAAACATTAGTACCGTAAACTGGGGTGACTTTGATAGCCCGGGGTGACTTTGATAGGGTTTTCAAATGCCCGTCAAATTAATATCTAAACATTTTTAAGAATTTTGAGTATGTAAGCATTAAGGGATAGCTTATTATCGAACATATATGTAAAAATGTGACTGTTACATTAGATGTATCCAAATTAGTGGCCAAATCAAATTTCTATCAATGTCACCCCGGGCTATCAAAGTCACCCCAGTTTACGGTAGTAATTTTTTGACATCAAATTCAAGAGAGGCTCTTTTCTTAGTAATGAATGACGTCATTTGCACAAAATCAAAGCAGTTTAGAAATAACGTTAGAGGTGTAGAAAACAATATTTGTGATTTTTGTAATTCTATCGATACTACGGAGCATAGGATAAAATATTGTACAGGATCAGTAATTATTTGGATTTGGCTAAAGAATGTACTCAATGTAAAATTAAAAATTATGATCGATGATCCTGAAGAAATATTAGCAACGGATATTGATAGTAAGGATAGTAGATTGAAGGCAGCACTTTTTCTAATAGGCGAGGTAATTAGTTTTAACTTAAAGCATTATGGTACACCAAGTTTAGGTAAATTTGAGCAATCTTTGCGAGATACACGATGGAACAACAAAAAACTTGTTAAAACACAATTTTGTAATTTTCTAAACATACTTTGAGGTTATGGACAGATTGTATATTTTGGATTTTCAATAAAGAACAGTTAATTTTAAAAAAAAAAACACGGCGCTAACGTTATTTCCCAGAAAACCTTGCAAGATTAACATCAAACATATCAATTATCACTGTCAATCGGCTCGGCATTCAACAGTCCTGTACATGACTGAGCTAAAGATGAAATGTTTGCGCCTAGGCGTCGTTGCTAATTTAGAGCAAGCAAATGGTTAATTAAATACACCACCCACGGCGTGATTCAGCATCGACATATTAAGATTAGTTGGTTGTGACAAGTCAAGAAGCGCTTGATAGGCGAGACTGTTCAACAAACAAATCGACACTTCATCGCGATCATGCTATCTCGTTGCACCATCCTCACGGATTCCCATTATTAGATTTCAATCCTGGCAAGGCAATATTATTTCGCAAAAGACGAAAAAAAACTCCGTGCATTGTTGCTACTCTTCATATCAAGGAAGTTTCAATCTGATGGTGCTATCTTGACACACCCTGAAAATTGCTGCAAGTGCGTCAACTGGCCAAAGGGTATGCAGTCAAAAGCAACTTGACACACGTACATGCCCAATAAGATGCAATAAAAATGACTTCGTGTTTGCCATTTCATTAGGGCACGTAACTTTTTTAAACAAGAGTGTGTCCCTTTCACACCTTATGTAAACTTTCATTTGAGTGAAAAGGATACACTATTGTTTACAAAAGTTATGTGCCCTTTAGAAATGTTAGGCTCCACTTTTTGGCGGGCATTCAGGGGTTTGTGCCGGTGGGTGAACTGATCCCAAATCCCAAATCCCAAGTATGAGCTTGATTCGACGTAACAGGAGCTGGTGCTTTGCATTTGAATTTTGAATGAGATTTAACCCGTAAAAAGATATTTTTTCAAAATGTTAATTTTTAGGCACTTTGGCGACTAAATCGATTATTTTCAACATAACTGGCGTGTAGGCCAGATCCTTGCGCATCTTTTGGAATATAGACCTTCAAAGTTTGGCATTTGTTTTCGAAAAAAACGGTCCCATATTTGAACAAACCCCTGAATGCCCGCCAAAAAGTCATTTTTGTTACACTCTAACCACCCAACCACCCAATGTAATTTCTTAAATATATATGACTCGGGGCTCCAGCAACCAAAATCGACCAAATTTCCTTACAATGCACGTAACTTTCTGCAAAACAACACGTGTTTGTTATGGTTTACAATGCGCGCTCTCGTTTCTGTTTGCGGAGTCCACACTAAATCTAGAGTATAATATTTTTACTAGTGAATGAAATGATAATGAAAAAAAAAACAAATTCATTCAATATTTTCCTGAAAGATCTATTAATGACCGGTAAGCTTTGACAAGCTACTATCGAAACCTCCAAATTGCTGATACCAATGCTCCCAACCTTATTTTGTGTATTTCCAACCATCGCTATCGCAAATCAAGCTCTTCCCTGGAAAATTTCCAGCTCGACACAGCAAACTTTGTCCCAAAATCGACCCCGCAGACCAGGCTCCAGTTTCCCACACCCGAAAGCCCCAGTTTGTTTGCGTTGTCAACCGCTAATTTCGCTCAACCCGATAAGGCTTCTCCGGTTATTGCGGTGTTGTTGTTTTGTCGTACTCCGGCAGTGGGAAGGCCCTTGCTTGCTCCGTCATCGACGTTGATGGAGCTTTCGAAAACTAACATCCGGTTCCCGTTCGCTTTCTAGAGACGCTGAAGGTACAGTGTGCGTGAGTGTTTGTGGGTGTGGGTGGGAGGATCCTTCAAGAAACATCAAAGCTCCGACAGTTTCGAAACACGTAACCTAAAAGAGATGAAGAAGTGTTTGCTGTGTAAACAAACACCGGGTGATGGGTTTTCGCACACCGATAATAGAAGAGAACCCAGCTATTGGCTGATGTTTTCTGATGGGGATTGTTTCCTACCAAACATGTGTGTGTTTGTGTGCAGCTTTATTTTGTTAACATTAATGTTGACATATTACGTTTCAGATGAGTTCTTTTTGGTGTTAACTACCAGAAAGAAATAATTGATCAGATATTTTTTTTTGTTTTTAAATGTTTTTTTTTTATTTAACATGCTTAAAATGATTATATTTCATTTACATTCTAAGTGGCATGCTCTTCATCTTTGTTGTACATTTCATTTTATTATTAACTGTTCACATTCATTTATTTACTTCAAATTGTTTTACATTTGTGCACTGAATAGAATACATTTGGGTTGAAAAGAGAAAAAATGACTTTAACAACTTATCCTAACTTAAAAATAAAAATCTAAATTCACAATAAATTCTGTGCCAAATTCATTGATTGAGATATAGTTTATAAAAAAATATTTACACTCCTTGGGCACTATGCACATTTGTGACGAAACATGTAAACAATTCAAAGTTTGACATAAACCTAGTACTACGTTTTGTTCAGAAACTCATGCCGAACATTTTGCTACGTAAAGCTCATGAATAATCTAAATCAAATCATTCGCTCTACAGCATTGCCTTGGCGATCTCGATTGCGAGATTCCTACTAGAAACTAGGTGTCCGTAGGCTTGATTGTTGAGGCAATTGAAAAACCTCTTTTTACACCTCAGCTTCCATCCACCCCGGGATTCGAACTGACGACCTATGGATTGTGAGTTTAACTGCCTACCAGCGACTCCACCGAGGCAGGACCCAGGGAGACGACTCCTACACCTGTACTGAGCTATCGACCTAACCCTTTAGGTTAGACCGGGGCCAACATTGCCAACATGAAAAGATGATTTCTATAAAAAGTTCTATAAAAATACTATTACAAAAATAAAAAAAAAGCTGCAAAAAAGTTTGTACACTTTTCGAAAAATTAAAACAAATAAAGTTATTTGTTGACAAATCACCATAAATCCAGTCTACGAACTCCAAATAGGCGTCCTTGACTGATTAAAAAATAATTTGGATTGAATATAAAGTTTACTAACTACTTAGTTTAAAAGTTCACATAACTCTGGAAATTCTATATGTTACTTATCAAAACATAATTTGAAAACTTTGAATTAAACTAAATGTTAATATATTACCATAGAATTGCTAAATAAACATTTTGGTGTGGGTATAACACCATTTTGGGTGTCTTTGTATCGATAGAATAGATTTTTCGTTGGAATTTAGTACCAACCCGGAACAACGTCGTCGGAAAATCCGCTGGCATCCAAACCGGTCCACGATTCACAAGTCAAACTATGTGGCATCGGAAAGGGAATAAAATTTCCGATCTTCTGATACCCAAGCACCTGCAGTCGGCCAAAATTGAAAGATGCAACATTTGGTACCCAGACATGTATAGGTCATCGCTGAAATTTTAAATTTGTCGCAGTTTCAGTGAAAAAAGTTGATTTTTTGCTGCTTTCGTCATTTTCCAGTTTTGCGCGCGGAGCGTCGAAATACACGGATTTTATTTTCAAAAAAGCATTTCTCGGAGTCCTGTTAATGAACTCCTCCCATTTATAATTTGTTACGTAAAAATGCCCGGCGAATCCGATAAAAATATTTCTAGACATAGGCTTTTTGGTTCAGACACCGTAAAAACGGAATTTTAAAGTGTCATTCGCCCTTTTCTTATGTTATGCTACACCCAACTGGCAGTCGCATGATTGTGATGCATGGCGGCATGAAAGTATATCAGAATCTGCATGAAATCTGTCCTCATGCATTTTTTACGATATAGGAGTATGACATTTTTGCCCGTTACCGACAATTATCGACATTACCGACGGCTTTTTGGTTGTATTTCACAAAAAAAAAAAACACTTAGCAGAACGAGGATTGAACCACTAACTTCTTGGTTATTGATCCGACACGCTACCACCGCGCCATGGACGCTTGATGAAAAGTGAGTGAAAGAGCACCAACATATGCTTCTCTTTGGAGTGTTGCTCGGGGACGGGCCAGCTTTATATGTGTTGGTGAAAACTGCAGATCGCTGAAATTTTTACACGCGGGCAAAAATGATCTACGGGCTTGCTGCAAAAAATGTTATAAAATATGACATTTTCTGCAGCAAATCCAATGTTTGCAGATTTTGAGATATATTTTTCCTTTGGGTGTAGATTTTTTAAACTTCTTACAATTTTATTAAAGGCCAACCTATTACCCTTCCATTTGCTCTTAAGACAATTGAAATTGATCGAAATGGCGAGGAGTTATGATTTTTAGAAAAAGAGGTTTTTGCGAAAATCGACGAAAAAGGCCATTTTTCAGACAACCCTAACACGGCGTAGGTCACCCTAATGGCCAAACAAAAAACAAAAATCGGGTCTAATTATTTCGGCCAGCGAACCCCTTTACAAATCGTCGCTTGTGTGCTATCTTGTGACACGTCTGTTGTAAAAAGATAGGACGTGTCACAAGATAGCACACAAGCGACGAAATGTTGAACCCGATCTGAGCACTTTTTTCCATGCTGTTTTCGTGGAGAATTGCTGTATAATTATGTTAATTGGATTAAATAGAGCAGTTCTCTATGGAATCGGTCTTTTTTCTTAAATTTTAATGTTCGTATTTTTTAATCCGGCTGAAACTTTTTTGATGCCTTCGGTATGCCCAAAGAAGCCATATTGCGTCATTAGTTCGTTCACATAATTTTCCATGCAAATTTGGCAGGTGTCCATACAAAAATGATATATGATAAATCAAAAATCTGTATTTTTTAAAGGAATATTTTTATCGATTTGGTATCTTCGGCAAATGCCAACTTTTTAGAAATTTTCAGAATGGGCAAACAATCTTTCACCGAGTTATGATTGTTTTAATCAATACTGATTTTTTCGAAACATCGAAATGTTGGTCGCAAAAATGTTTTAACTTCGTTTTTCGATGTAAAATCAAATTTTGAATCAAAAAGAACTTTTGTGTAATTTTGATAAAGTGCATCGTTTTCAAGTTGAATCCATTTTCAGGTGACTTTTTTGAAAATAATCGCAGTTTTTCATTTTTTTAAATTAGTGCTCATGTTAACCCACTGTTGAAAAAGGTGCAGGTGGTTATGTTACACATGACCAGTATGACAAAGAACTTTGCAAGATGATTGTTGAAATTTTCGATTAGAATGTCCGGTCTAAATTTCCCCCTTATAATAACCGTCCTATCGAACTAAGGGGACGGAAATTGCAAGTGGAGCTGATATAGAAATCGAAGTGAAATCAATTTACTTTCCTTCACCACTCGAAAGTTACCAAGATGCGGGAATGTTTTTGCAAGGCTGTTGCAAGCAATCGGCGGCAGTAAAGGAAATTTGAACAGCAGACATTAAAAACTACCCTTTACAGGGCTCTTAATGATTACGAGATAGTTATTGTAAATTTCCAGAAACAGATTTTCGCAGTGGCACAAAAAAATATGCATCGCAGTAATCTAATTATTACTTCCTGCCTAATAAGCAATATATTTTAACTGCTTAATTTCAGATAATGGCCAAATGCAACTTTTTATGTCCATTATCAAAAATCATAAAGTTTGATACCCATATTGCCCCAACTCTTACGGTCCGGCAAATGTCCCCCCATCGGAACATCCGCGGGGCCTCCGGCCACTCCGGATTGTGGCCACTACTGCCGAAATGTCAAATTTCATGTCCAGTATCAAAAACCATAAAGTTTGATACCCATATTGTCCCAACTCTTACGGTCCGGCAAATGTCCCCCCATCGGAACATCCGCGGGGCCTCCGGCCACTCCGGATTGTGGCCACTACTGCCGAAATGTCAAATTTCATATCCAGTATCAAAAACCATAAAGTTTGATACCCATATTGCCCCAACTCTTACGGTCCGGCAAATGTCCCCCCATCGGAACATCCGCGGGGCCTCCGGCCACTCCGGATTGTGGCCACTACTGCCGAAATGTCAAATTTCATGTCCAGTATCAAAAACCATAAAGTTTGATACCCATATTGCCTCAACTCTTACGGTTCAGCAAATGTCCCCCCTTCGGAACATCCGCGGGGCCTCCGGCCACTCCGGATTGTGGCCACTACTGCCGAAATGTCAAATTTCATATCCAGTATCAAAAACCATAAAGTTTGATACCCATATTGTCCCAACTCTTACGGTCCGGCAAATGTCCCCCCATCGGAACATCCGCGGGGCCTCCGGCCACTCCGGATTGTGGCCACTACTGCCGAAATGTCAAATTTCATGTCCAGTATCAAAAACCATAAAGTTTGATACCCATATTGCCCCAACTCTTACGGTCCGGCAAATGTCCCCCCATCGGAACATCCGCGGGGCCTCCGGCCACTCCGGATTGTGGCCACTACTGCCGAAATGTCAAATTTCATGTCCAGTATCAAAAACCATAAAGTTTGATACCCATATTGTCCCAACTCTTACGGTCCGGCAAATGTCCCCCCATCGGAACATCCGCGGGGCCTCCGGCCACTCCGGATTGTGGCCACTACTGTCGAAATGTCAAATTTCATATCCAGTATCAAAAACCATAAAGTTTGATACCCATATTGCCCCAACTCTTACGGTTCGGCAAATGTCCCCCCATCGGAACATCCGCGGGGCCTCCGGCCACTCCGGATTGTGGCCACTACTGCCGAAATGTCAAATTTCATATCCAGTATCAAAAACCATAAAGTTTGATACCCATATTGCCCCAACTCTTACGGTCCGGCAAATGTCCCCCCATCGGAACATCCGCGGGGCCTCCGGCCACTCCGGATTGTGACCACTACTGCCGAAATGTCAAATTTCATGTCCAGTATCAAAAACCATAAAGTTTGATACCCATATTGCCCCAACTCTTACGGTTCAACAAATGTCCCCCCTTCGGAACATCCGCGGGGCCTCCGGCCACTCCGGATTGTGGCCACTACTGCCGAAATGTCAAATTTCATGTCCAGTATCAAAAACCATAAAGTTTGATACCCATATTGTCCCAACTCTTACGGTCCGGCAAATGTCCCCCCATCGGAACATCCGCGGGGCCTCCGGCCACTCCGGATTGTGGCCACTACTGCCGAAATGTCAAATTTCATGTGGTTATGTTACACATGACCAGTATGACAAAGAACTTTGCAAGATGATTGTTGAAATTTTCGATTAGAATGTCCGGTCCAAATTTCCCCAAGATTCCCTTATAATTAACGTCCTATCGAACTAACGGGACGGAAATTGCGAGTGGAGCTGAAATAGAAATCTAGGTGAAATCAATTGACTTTTCTTCAACACTCGAAAGTTACCAAGATGCGGAATGTTTTTGCAAGGCTGTTGCAAGCAATCGGCGGCAGTAAAGGAAATTTGAACAGCAGACATTAGAACTGCCCCTTACAGGGCTCTAATTAATTACGGGATAGTTATTCTAAATTTCCAGAAACAGACTTTCGCAGCGGCACAAAAAAAATGTGCATTGCAGTAATCTATTTATTACTTCCTGCCTAATAAGCAATTTATTTCAACTGCTAAACTTCAGATAATGACCAAACGCAACTTTTTATGTCTAGTTTAAAAAATCATTAAGTTTGATACCCATATTGCCCCAATTCTTACGGTCCGGCAAATGACCCCCCATCGGAACATCCGCGGAGCCTCCGGCCACTCCAGATTGTGGCCACTATTGCCGAAATGTCAAATTTCATGTCCAGTACCAAAAACCATAAAGTTTGATACCCATATTGCCCCAACTCTTACGGTCCGGCAAATGTCCCCCCATCGGAACATCCGCGGGGCCTCCAGCCGCTCCAGATTGTGGCCATTACTGCCGAAATGTCAAATTTCATGTCCAGTATCAAAAACCATAAAGTTTGATACCCATATTGCCCCAACTCTTACGGTCCGGCAAATGTCCCCCCTCCGGAACATCCGCGGGGCCTCCGGCCACTCCGGATTGTAACCACTACTGCCGAAATGTCAAATTTCATGTCCAGTATCAAAAACCATAGAGTTTGATACCCATATTGCCCCAACTCTTACGGTCCGGCAAATGTCCCCCCATCGGAACATCCGCGGGGCCTCCGGCCACTCCAGATTGCGGTCACTATTGCCGAATTGTCAAATTTCATGTCCAGTATCAAAAACCATAGAGTTTGATACCCATATTGGCCATATTCTTACGGTCCGGCAAATGTCCCCCCATCGGAACATCCGCGGGGCCTCCGGCCACTCCAGATTGCGGTCACTATTGCCGAAATGTCAAATTTCATGTCCAGTATCAAAAACCATAAAGTTTGATACCCATATTGCCCCAACTCATACGGTCCGGCAAATGTCCCCCCTTCGGAACATCCGCGGGGCTTCCGGCCACTCCAGATTATGGCCACTATTGCCAAAATGTCAAATTTCATGTCCAGTATCAAAAACCATAAAGTTTGATACCCATATTGCTCCAACTCTTACGGTCCGGCAAATGTCCCCCCATCGGAACATCCGCGGGGCCTCCGGCCACTCCAGATTATGGCCACTATTGCCGAAATGTCAAATTTCATGTCCAGTATCAAAAACCATAAAGTTTGATACCCATATTGCCCCAACTCATACGGTCCGGCAAATGTCCCCCCTTCGGAACATCCGCGGGGCCTCCGGCCACTCCAGATTATGGCCACTATTGCCGAAATGTCAAATTTCATGTCCAGTATCAAAAACCATAGAGTTTGATACCCATATTGGCCATATTCTTACGGTCCGGCAAATGTCCCCCCATCGGAACATCCGCGGGGCCTCCGGCCACTCCAGATTGCGGTCACTATTGCCGAAATGTCAAATTTCATGTCCAGTATCAAAAACCATAAAGTTTGATACCCATATTGCTCCAACTCTTACGGTCCGGCAAATGTCCCCCCTTCGGAACATCCGCGGGGCCTCCGGCCACTCCAGATTATGGCCACTATTGCCGAAATGTCAAATTTCATGTCCAGTATCAAAAACCATAAAGTTTGATACCCATATTGCCCCAACTCATACGGTCCGGCAAATGTCCCCCCTTCGGAACATCCGCGGGGCTTCCGGCCACTCCAGATTATGGCCACTATTGCCAAAATGTCAAATTTCATGTCCAGTATCAAAAACCATAAAGTTTGATACCCATGTTGCCCCAACTCTTACGGTCTGGCAAATGTCCCCCCTCCGGAACATCCCCGGAGCCTCCGGCCACTCCAGTTCAGGTGGTGGCCAGTTCCAATGATCGACTCCCGCGACTGGCATGTCTTAGCTGGTCCTTGCCTCCAAGCCATCTGCTCCCGAACCTCCAGGCCGTCTGCTACCGGGCCACCAGGCCATCTGCTTCTGATGTGTTCTCGTCGATGTCCAGCAATAGAATGAATTTTCGGGACCGACCGAGCCGAGTTTTGTTGGCTCGTCGACGATCCGAAAATTATGAGGTAGAGTGGGGGAGATTTTAGATACATCAATCTCACGTCTCTCGATCGACTGATTGGGAAACGTTCGTTCATCCAACCAGCGTGCAGCAAAAAGAGGGGAAATTTGCCGAGAGGGGAATTCGTCACGTAACGTTTTCGCTTCGCGAAAATTTTGGATTGACACCACGTATAGAAACCTTAGGACAAAGTTCTTTGTCAAAAAATATTTTTGAAGAGCTGAGGAAATTTTCTATAATTTGCTTTTTTGAACTTTGTTGATACGACCCTTAGTTGCTTAGATATTGCCATGCAAAGGAAAATTGATGTTTTCTAAGTCTCACCCAAACAACCCACCATTTTCTAATGTCTTGATCTCAGCAACTAATGGTCCGATTTACAATGTTAAAATATGAAACATTCGTGAAATTTTCTGATCTTTTCGGAAACAATATTTTCAAAAATTTATAATCAAGACTAAAGGGCGTAATATTGATTGTTTGGCCCATTTGAAATGTTAGTCTTGATTTGAAAATGTCGAAAATATTGTTTTCAAAAAGATCGGAAAATTTCACAAAATTTACATAATTTGAAATTTAAAATCGGACCATTAGTTGCTGAGATATCGGCGTAAGAAAATGGTAGGTTGTTTGGGTAAGACTTAGAAAACATCAATTTTCCTGTTTTCAAACCTTTGCATGGCAATATCTAATCAACGAGGGATCGTATCTAAGCAACTAAGGGTCGTATCTTCAAAGTTTAAAAAAGAAAAACATATAGAATTTTCTCAGCTATTCAAAAAAAATAAAAATTCAAAAGTGGGCAAAGATGGGCATTAATTTTAAAAAATGAATAACTGCGACTATTTTGAAAAAAACTTACCTTAAAAATGATTATAACTTGCAAACAGTGCACTTTATCAAAATTTCACATTCACTTTTTGATTGCAAATTTGATTCTACATCGAAAAAGAAGTTGAAAAATTTTTGCGACCAATATTTCGTTTTTTTGAAAAAATCTGTATTGATTCAAAAAATTATAAATCGGTCAAAGATTTTTTGCCCATTCTAGAAATTTCTGAAAAGTTTGCATTTGATGTCCTCTAAAACATCAGAAAATAAAAAAGTTAAAAATATGGTTTTTTTTTTTTGCAAATTAAGTTGTAGTGACAAAAAGTGAAATTAAAAATCACATTTTTTTACCGTGTATCATTTTTTCAGTGTAGTCCATACCCATACCTACAACTTTGCTGAAGACACCAAATCGATCAAAAAAATCCTTCAAAAGATACTGATTTTTGAATTATCACTTATATTTTTAGTATGGACACATGTCAAGTTTGTATGAAAAATTATATGAACGAACTAATGATGCAAAATGGCTTCTTTGGGCAAACCAAAGCCACAACTTTCTCACAGTGTTGGAATAAACCCATATTTTTTACTTGAATAATTTTTGAACACATTTCCAAGGGTTCTCGAAAGTTCAAGTTTAGAAAAAATACCACAGAAAATGTTTGGACTTCCCGATTGCTTATACCTCTGCTCAGTCCATATTTTACTGATCCTGATCCATCCTAATTTTGAAGTTTAACTTTGTACTCAACATCGTTTCAATTGACGTTAAATTCAACAAGTGAAAAATAAAATGATTTACTGCCAAGCTTTAAAATCACCGCCACTTTTAAAGCTTTACCTCTCCTTTCCCCTCTCCCTCTTTGACAAATGGTAATTCACGAGTGACATCTTGTTTGGCTTGGTGGCTTTTGCTGCTGGCACGAAGCTAATTTCCGCTCTCGTCGAGAAGAAGGAAGTCCCCGAGGGGGGTGGATGGTGGGCTGTCGGGTCGGAAGAACGAGTCGAAAAATCACCATCCTTGAGCGTTTTCCTTGCCAACCGGGCCAGGAAGTATCATTTGTGTGTGTGATGAATGTGCGTGTTTGTGTGGCAACACACAACAGCCGAAGCAATTAACTTCCGCCATATTCAATCAAAAATGGAAATTAACTCCGGTGGGTAGAGATTACGATCCTGTCACAGAATTCCCGCGGGGGAGGTGAACACGCACCTCTGTTTAAATTGGGTTGGTGAAGGAACCACTTGTTGGTTTGATTCACGATAGAATCAAAGTTTTTCAAGATTTTCATTTTGAATTTAGATTTTTATTTTTAAATTTAATATAAAATGTCAATTCTGAGACAAAACACTTGATTGTAAAACCTGAATGATTATTTGTAAATGTTCAAAGTCTAGACATTTCTGTGTCAGCTATAATTTCTCATCCATTGAAAAATGAACGATGTCTGATATCACCCAAAAAAAAATCATTCACCAAAAATAAAACTATCATCATGGGACACCACGACCGTGGCATGGCGGGTTGGAAATCCTGAAAATAAATAAACCGCTCCAAATTAATTGCCATTTCCGAAACCAATAAAGCAAAACAAATATCGGTGGCTGGCACAACAAACTGCAAACCATGGAAAAACAACAACAACAACAGCAACCGATTGGATGTCGGATCGGTGCCGAGCGGGTTGTTTGGCAGGACGATCGAACATTTTATCCACCAGAGCCAATTACTCTAGCAGGGTGTTTTGTGCTGGAAACGTGCTCTATTCGCTGGGAACAATGGAAATTGTAGGACAAGCTGAATCGGGAAAGATTGAATGGTGCGGGATTATTTGTGACACAGTTGTCTTTTTCTTTTTAAAAGACAAACAGTTATGAAAAAATACAAACTTAAGGCTAATGAAAATATTTTTCAAAGTTTTTGTTCTGTGGCTCTAGATGTTGAAATTTGAAGATATTTGTATACTATGGGATCCAAGGGGATGGTCTTCTAAGGGTGCAAGACGATCCGAGGTCTCTGGTCTTGCCTTGGAGCAGATTCATTCCGACATCGCAGAAAATGCATGGTCCCAGGAAAATGTACAGGGAAAAATCAAAGCCCACTAAGAACTTAAAAAAATGCTGGGCTGATATACGTTGCTTTGCAATAGAGGAAAAAAGCAACTTGCGACAAAATTTTGAGGCTAGGAATTTTGACAGGTATGATTTTCATAAAGTATTCGCCTCCTTTTTCTCCCACAGAAAACTGGGGACAATGTAGCTGTCAAACTAGGCCAAAATGTTAAAGTCACTCACAAAATGAACTTTGAGTGATTTGAGTTCTTTTCTGACGTCACGATTTCCTCCTCTATTGTTTGTTTACCTTTGATATGGAAACGACAACTTACCGTAGATTTTGAAATTTTCCAATCCATTGTAGAAGATCAGATTCATTTCCATTGATTCAAATTTCTAAGCCAAGTAAAATTTTCTAATCTTAGTGGTTGTAGATAGCCCATTAGCTACCTATTAGGCTTCATCCATAAAGTACGTCACGCTAAATGGTAACGCTAACGCCTCGTAAGCGGTAGATCGGAGTTCAAATCCCGACTCGGACCAACACAACTGGTAATCTTTTCCCTTCTAGATTCGATTGCTTAGTAAAGGGAAAGTAGTGTATTAGAGTGTAACAAAAATGACTTTTTGGCGGGCATTCAGGGGTTTGTTCCGGTGGGCATACTGAGCCCAAATCCCAGCTTGCGAGCCGCCCTTCAATTTTAAATGGGATTTAACCAGTAAAAAAGATTTTTTCAAAAATGTCAATTTTTCAAAGTTTCTCAAACAGCGCAACTAAAGCGTTTATTTTCAACATCACTGGCATGTTGGTCAGATCCTTGCGCATCTTTTGCTATATACAACATTGAAGTATGGAGCACCTTGAAGCCCAGTACAGACCTTTGGCATTTTTTCACCATTCGATTTTGCTGGAATCGATCTTTCGGTTCTGAGCTCCAGGGTGCTTCAAACTCCAATGCTGTATATACCAAAAGTAGAGAGCCTGGAGCTTATTAGAGAACGGCCATCTCAAAACAAAAGTACCAATCGAAGCACGAGAACTGTCAAACGGAGGTACCAATCGAGCAGAAGAAATTTCAGTTGGCGTTCAATCGATGGGAAGTATTGTAATTTGGGTGATTTATATTTTATTCAAAAATTTGCAAAACACAAATTGAAAACAAAACAATTTAAATTCTCTTTTTCATTTTTAATTTTGATTTGATTTGTAAACTCATTAGGTCTTTGCGTGTTAATGCCGCTCAAAAATGGTCAGTTTCGGGCGCTAAGAATTTTTTTTTAAATTTTTGCAAACGCAGCATCTTATTTTAGATTAACACCATCCATAAACTATTTTTAAACTCAGTTTGTTTTGGTTCAATTGACTGATGAAAAGAGAATCTGAAAAGAGTCACGCAGGTGCTTTGATAACTGCAGTGTCGCAAGCTATTTTGACTGCAGTGCATGTAGTGGTGCTAGTTTCAGTATTTTAAGATGTCCATTCTCTAATAAGCTCCAGGCTCTCTAACCAAAAGATGTGCAAGGATCTGGCCAACACGCCAATGATGTTGAAAATAAACGCTTTGGTGGCCAAATTTCCTCAAAAATTGACATTTTTGAAAAATGTGTTTTACGGGTTACATTTAAAATTGAAGGGCGGAGCGCCAGCTCCTGTTACGTTCAATAAAGCTCATATTTGGGAGTTGGGCTCAATATGCCCACTGAAACCCCTGAATGCCCGCCAAAAAGTAATTTTACCTCCCAAAAAAAATCTCCAACCCCACGCGAAATTTACTTGGAGATGCCTTGGAGATTTTCCATTTTCCCCTTAAAAAGTGGAAGAAGTCCAGTCTGCAAACCACTAAAATTACCGTCTTCAAGTGAAGCTCATTTCACAAAAGTACTTTTCCATTGTAAATTCAGTTTTGCGACCAAACATGATTTTGGGAATTTCCTTTGTGCTTTAACTTTAAAAAATCTCAATTTCTTGTGAATGTTTCAGCAGATTTTTTTTACATTGTTTTAAAGGTCCAATAAACAAAATTTCCAGTTTTTGCCTTTTGGGTGTTTTGAAACCGCTTTGAGTCAGGGATATTATAAAACACCCAAAAAGCAAAAATTGAAAATTTGGTTTATCTGACCAATATCTGACCTTAAAAAAACTCCAGAGTAGGGTCGTCAGAAAAGATGCTGTTGACAAATTATTGCCAAAGTGGCTGTATCCAGAAATTAAAAGTGGGGACCATCTATAAACCACGTGGACACTTTAGGGGGGGGGGGGGGCAGATTGTCCACGACCCATACAAAAAAGATTTTTTTTTTGTATGGACAATTGTCCACGAAGGGGGGGGGGGCTGTTTTCGGGAAAGTTGTTGTAAATTTAATGAAGGTCCTACATCTGAGAGTTGATAAAGATTGAACGAGTAAATCGCACACCTCAGGTGACACAAAACATAAAACTCAAACGGTACCCCAACACAAAAAAACATGGAAAAATATGGTAACTTATAAAGGGGAATCATGCAACATGATGTGATTTTGAAAGTATAGCTTTTATACATGTATTCACTTTAAAAGCATTTTCAAACGATTTTTTTTTGATAACGTTGGTTCTGATGAGAACTAATGAGATCAAACTTGTTAGGGGAATGTAAAGCAAGTGTTGGTAACAAGCTGAGGAAATGCTCGTTAAATCCCATTAAAAACGTTAAAAAATCTGTCGGATTTTTTTATTATCATCTTATTCCAAGTCTTAACTTGGACCTTGATAGAACAAGTTTTTAAAAAATCCTGTTTTTACTGATAAAAACTGTTTTTTTTAAATTTATTTTCCGTACGTTCTACTCATCATCTATTACGGCCGTACGAACGATTGTTCCTCTTGCCCCATATGGTCGTCCTGCCCCACCTTCCCCTATTATTTTCTCCTTTATTGTTTGCTTTCCTAGAAGTGTACATACAAACACACATGCATTTACAATTTTCTTATTTTTATATATTTCTCGTTCGTGCAAGTAGAACTAATATGAGTGATAAACGAATAAACACGTATTTTTATACACGGCTCTACCCGGCAGAAACATAACATTTCCAATCACGCCGGAAGTAATCAAAATGAGACGATAAAAACCACAATCACACACACAAACACACTCATTCGTCTTCTCTCAGACACACTCATACATTAGCACACAAAACGTTCAGCAACTTCAAATCAAATACAAATTCGCCAACATATCCTTCCTTGGGCGAGCTTTCATCCGCACCAAACCACGATCCAACGTAGACTAAACAGATCCAACTTCGGGGCCCGGAAAGGACGCTGTTTCGAGTTTCAGAGCCAAAATTCAGAGAACTTTTCGCTCTCGTGGGAGAGAAAATGAACCATTTTCCCAGTGAGCGGTGAGAACGCGTAGGAGGCTGTGTGTGGGATGTTAGGATGAATTTTCTTACATGCTTGGTAAAACTGGCAATAATGAATCACAGTCCACAAAGAACATTGTGCCGGTTTGGATTCCAGTGGAGGTGCATGGTTTGCTAGAAGACACATAAGGGTAGGTGGTGATATCAGGTGTTTCCATTGACAATCGTTATTTTCTGTTCAAAAAAATGCCAACTCACACAAAATCGGAGAAAGTTGTGCGGACCAATTTTTGATTTGCGTGAAGCTTTGCTCTAAGAGGCACTTTTGGTCTCTGATCACGGATCCGAGGTCCATTTCCGATATCTCTGTAGATTTTTACTAAGACACATTTAGAATCATACTAAGACACATTTTTTAGTGTTTTTTAGATCGAAACCGCGAGGAAATAGGAATTTGGTGTCAAAAGGACTTTTGTGTAAAATTGAACGCTCGATTTGATGGCGTACTCATTTCCCGTTACTCAACTGTCAAAAATCGGAAGACATGTCATTTTATGGGAAATTTAATCTACTTTTCGAATCTGCAATAACCCAGAAGGGTAATTTTTCCATTTGGAAAAAATGAATTTTGAAATTACATGTTTTTTTAACTTTGCAGGGCTTCTTTTAAGAGTGTAGGGTGGAGCAGTCATCAATGAGACACTGGGAAAAATGATAAAATGGCTTTCACAATTCGTAGTTTCAACCAATCAGGCTCATATTTGGAGGAAAGGTGTGTCTAATACAATCGTTCAAATTTCGAGTTAATAGCTAGCCATTATTGATAAATGGTTGCAGTTAGAACAACGTGCTATTAAGTTAGGTAATTTACACAGTGCTAAACCGCAAATCACGTTGCAGTACATCTACCAAATACAATTTATTTCACCCCTTAATTATAGCTTAAACACACTCACTTTTAGCACTCAATTATTGACAAAATAGACAGACAAAAAGAATACCCACACAAAACTTCCAATTACGTTCAATTTAGTGTAATGAAATTGGAATTAATTAAGATGACGATGCGCTTTTAATTCATTTGCAATCCGTTCCGTTCTGTTGACCAGCAAACCCGAGCCCGGGCTCATATTAGTTCAAATTAGATTCATGAATTGAGCTAATAAACCGGTAATCGTTTCGAACACAAATAATAATATGAGGGGATGAGGGCCATTTATCGACAACTAATTCACATTTTCAAACAGAGCAACTTTTTTCGCCCACAATAAAACAATACTTGAAGAGGGAGGCAGTGTAGAGGGGCGGAACAAAATCCAATATCGTACTCATTTCAGTTTGCGTTGAGCAGAAAAATAAACTATGCTAATGAATCGATGACAAAGCTCACTTCCGCTAATTTCATAAAAGCCAGGCACTATAATTTATTGTCCACTTTGGTTTGGTGAGGCGCGGCCACAAATGACGTCCCCTCCGCCGATTCTGTCGAATTAAATGTGATGTGACCCCCCTTCCCCAAACGGCACACGCTGGAGTAGTTTGGTTTATGTTTGGGAAAGCCACCGGAGCGAGTTTCCGACAGACGATTATTTTGTTTCAAAAGGATGTGCTCTCTCTTTCCGATGAGCTTTTGTGCGCAAAGTTTGTACATAAATGCACTCGACTATTCATTTGATAGCTGCTGGATATCAGATTGTCAAGCTTCGATGGCGGCGATTTTGTACAAAGTCAAGTACCGACAAGCAATCACACCGGTTTCATACACGAGCCAAAAAAAAGCAAAGTTGACCCGTCGTCGTTTCGAAATATGAGCTTCTACCTAGATCAACCAGAGCAGAGGTGTGCAATTTGTACTTTCAAGAATAAACGAGATGAAACAGGTTATAACCCGAGCAGACGGTAATAACAAAATTAATAATATTTCAATGACAAATCCTGTTAAATTAACAAAAAGTGTTATTATTTTATCCTGAACTTAAACTTTAATAAGAAAAAATAATAACAGTTTCTGATAAAATAACAAGATTTGGTATTGAAGTAATATTATACTGAAAATGTTCAATAATACGCTAATAAGAGGAAATGTTCTACATTTCAAAAACTCTCCTAATAACAAGATTTGTTATTCGTTTGGTATTCTGACTTAGTAATAAAATTATGCGTCATCCATAAAGTATCTCACGCTCTAGGGGGGGGGGGGGGTCTGAGAAAGTGTGACATTGCGTGTTATAAGTATAGGAAAAGCGTGAAAAAGGGGGGGAGGGGGGGTAAATTTTGGCTGATTTTAGCATGACGTACTTTATGGATGAAGCCTTACCATAAATCGCACAAATGGAAAAGTTTTTAAGTGTCCATAACACAATCTGTTATTATTTTTTCTTTTGTTAAATACGTTTAGATCTTTGGTATAATTTTGATCATTTTCGTCGGGATCATTATTTTGGCCATGAAATGGGGTCCTTAAGCTAAAATTTTTCTTAAAAGTTGAAATTTTGAAAGTTGATAATTTTTAATTATGCGATACACCCCCTAAGGGACTTTGCTAATATTGGCTAGAACTATGGGTTAATTTTGACCATTTTCGTCGCGGTCATTATTTTGGCCATGTAATGGGGTCCTTAAGCTAAAACTATTCTAAAAAGTTGAAAATTTGAAAGTTGTTTTTTTTTTAATTATTCGATATAACCCCTAAAGGTCTTTGCTAATTGGCTAGAACTATGGGATAATTTTGACCATTTTCGTCGGGGTCATTATTTTGGCCATGAAATGGGGTCCTTAAGCTAAAATTATTCTAAAAAGTTGAAAATTTGAAAGTTGATTTTTTTTAATTATTTGATATACCCCCTAAGGGACTTTGCTAAAATTGGCTAGAACTATGGAATAATTTTGACCAATTTAATCGTGGTCATTTATTCGACTATGAAATGGGGTCCTTAAGCTTAAATTAATCTGATAAAATTAAATTTTGAAAGTTGTTTTTTTGTTGATTTATTTATTGAGAATTTTTAAATGTAAATAACAAAAACTGTTATTATTTTCACAGAGCGAGAAAGTCGGAGCTGACGTTGAAGTTCGAGCTGGATTGAGACCTCGAAGACGGCATCGGATTCAGCTAATTTTTAGCAACTTTCACTTGGAGTTGGAATCTGTGAAGTCGGGTATTTTTGGAGAGCTGAAGTCGGCGTTGACGTCATATCCTGCATCCAGAGTCGGAGTTGTCAAAGTATGGATTCAAAGTCGCTTGGAGGAACCCGACTCTGCAGCCCTGACCAGTACAGAAGAGTGCAAATGGCAAATAAACCAAAATAATAACTTTTTTTTGTTATGGAGACATACCAGTTCAATAACATTTTTTGTTATTATGCTACTCCACCTCTCCGCACAAAATAACAAAACTTGTTATTCCATCATGATTCCTTCTGTGTTATTGGTTTGTTATTGCAATATCAACATAATAACAGTTTATGTTATTCTTCGAACAAATCTTTGTTATTGATTTTTGTTATTTTAACAACTGATCCGATCATCCCAATAACATATTTCGATCTTCTCACAATATCAAAAACTGACCTTCCCAAGTTATTTCCGTCTGCTCGGGTGGAAAAGCTGAAAAATGGACAAAGTACACCCAAAGGAAAAAAATGTATCAGGGTGCTAATTATGGCAAGGAGGGAAATTTCGCAGACACTGTTATTATGCTCGAAAAAGTGCAACCTTTTTCTTTACCACACTGAGCTCGCTTGATGACCTTGCCATCCTCCTTCATTATAGTTGATGGTTGGGTTTAGCTTTTTCTTGTCTGTGCTGATGCGTCTTAGTTCGATGTTTCTTTATTTTTGCTTCACTCGTACTGACTCGTAACTAAAATCTTTACAGATTTTAAAAATAAACAAAATCCCATGGTGTTTTGTGAAAATTTGTAAAAAAATATAGCAAATTTTAATTTTATTTATTTAAGAGTATTAAATTTTCAAGCCACAGATTATGCAATTTTGCTATTTTGCCGTTTGCCCTTTTAACTTTGCATGCCAAACTTTTATTTTGTCAAATGACGTTTTCTACAGAGTAAAATATGCTACAAAATTCTATCACTTTCGTCACAGATTTGATTGCCTTCAAGCGGCGTACGACCATTCCAAGTGTACAGTTAATTACAAAGCTGATCCATCATTCATGCATTCAAATTGAATTTCAGCAATCGACAGATAGTGTTACAGTTTTCTGTCACCGATGTTACAGATTCTCACTTTTTTGCCTCTTTTCCAACGCAATATTTGCTTCAGCGATTCGAACCCGGGCTGCGACTGCAATTGGAAGCTCGCTCACATGGTGTAGCTTTTTTACATTTTTTTGTTCACGGGAATGAAACTGTAGCTGGAAAATCCGTTAATTAAAATTGGCCTTTTCGGGGTCGAGTTTGCTCACAGGCAACAGCGATCAAATTGATTTCCACCTCAAATTTGTCAATTCGACTGCAGTTAAAATTAAGGTTGACAAGCGGTTAAAGTGTTCAAACAAAATTCACAGAAATCGGTCAAAATATTGTTTCTTGAATAAATTAAATAACACTACTCGACAAAACAAAACTTGTGTCAACGGATTCACGATATCTCATCCGTTCCTGAGAGAAAAGGCATCCCCGAATCCGATGCAATCGACAGAATTTGATTTTATGTCCACGCGGACTGATGAAAAATTGGTACATTTTTTAACATAAAAAATCGAACAATTTAAAAAAAACCATGCGTCTCCTCCCAATTATATGAGCCATCTACAAGAATATGGAAGCGCCTGGTGCATAGCCATTTCCTTTAAGCACAACGGAAACAACCAATACAAATGTATAAAAAAGTTGTCAAGTTCTCGGGGGGTCCACAGCTAGCATTTTTTGTACGATTATAAAAAATAAATATTAAAAGTTTAAAATTAATTTATTTAAAAAACATATTTTTTGATTTATTTGTTTACTAAAATTTTATGTATCTCAAAGATCTATGGGTACTTCGGGATGTCCATGGTCATCCAAGGACTGCCTGGAGTTAAGATCTACGAGTCTACCGCCGTAACAAGCAAGAGGTCGTCGGATTTTGACCCCGGATCATGTGCGTATAGCATCAGTGCATATGGTAGACTACTGTATGAATGTGTTGGGATGTTCATGGTCATCCAAGGACTCCCTGGAGTTAAGATCTACGAGTCTACCGCCGTAACAAGCAAGAGGTCGTCGGATTTTGACCCCGGATCATGTGCGTATAGCATCAGTGCATATGGTAGACTACTGTATGAATGTGTTGGGATGTTCATGGTCATCCAAGGACTCCCTGGAGTTAAGATCTACGAGTCTACCGCCGTAACAAGCAAAAGGTCGTCGGATTTTGACCTCGGATCATGTGCGTATAGCATCAGTGCATATGGTGGACTACTATATGAATGTGTTGGGATGTTCATGGTCATCCAAGGACTCCCTGGAGTTAAGATCTACGAGTCTACCGCCGTAACAAGCAAGAGGTCGTCGGATTTTGACCCCGGATCATGTGCGTATAGCATCAGTGCATATGGTAGACTACTGTATGAGTGTGTTGGGATGTTCATGGTCATCCAAGGACTCCCTGGAGTTAAGATCTACGAGTCTACCGCCGTAACAAGCAAAAGGTCGTCGGATTTTGACCTCGGATCATGTGCGTATAGCATCAGTGCATATGGTGGACTACTATATGAATGTGTTGGGATGTTCATGGTCATCCAAGGACTCCCTGGAGTTAAGATCTACGAGTCTACCGCCGTAACAAGCAAGAGGTCGTCGGATTTTGACCCCGGATCATGTGCGTATAGCATCAGTGCATATGGTAGACTACTGTATGAGTGTGTTGGGATGTTCATGGTCATCCAAGGACTCCCTGGAGTTAAGATCTACGAGTCTACCGCCGTAACAAGCAAGAGGTCGTCGGATTTTGACCCCGGATCATGTGCGTATAGCATCAGTGCATATGGTAGACTACTGTATGAATGTGTTGGGATGTTCATGGTCATCCAAGGACTCCCTGGAGTTAAGATCTACGAGTCTACCGCCGTAACAAGCAAGAGGTCGTCGGATTTTGACCCCGGATCATGTGCGTATAGCATCAGTGCATATGGTAGACTACTGTATGAATGTGTTGGGATGTTCATGGTCATCCAAGGACTCCCTGGAGTTAAGATCTACGAGTCTACCGCCGTAACAAGCAAGAGGTCGTCGGATTTTGACCCCGGATCATGTGCGTATAGCATCAGTGCATATGGTAGACTACTGTATGAATGTGTTGGGATGTTCATGGTCATCCAAGGACTCCCTGGAGTTAAGATCTACGAGTCTACCGCCGTAACAAGCAAGAGGTCGTCGGATTTTGACCTCGGATCATGTGCGTATAGCATCAGTGCATATGGTAGACTACTATATGAATGTGTTGGGATGTTCATGGTCATCCAAGGACTCCCTGGAGTTAAGATCTACGAGTCTACCGCCGTAACAAGCAAGAGGTCGTCGGATTTTGACCCCGGATCATGTGCGTATAGCATCAGTGCATATGGTAGACTACTGTATGAGTGTGTTGGGATGTTCATGGTCATCCAAGGACTCCCTGGAGTTAAGATCTACGAGTCTACCGCCGTAACAAGCAAGAGGTCGTTGGATTTTGACCCCGGATCATGTGCGTATAGCATCAGTGCATATGGTAGACTACTGTATGAATGTGTTGGGATGTTCATGGTCATCCAAGGACTCCCTGGAGTTAAGATCTACGAGTCTACCGCCGTAACAAGCAAGAGGTCGTCGGATTTTGACCTCGGATCATGTGCGTATAGCATCAGTGCATATGGTAGACTACTATATGAATGTGTTGGGATGTTCATGGTCATCCAAGGACTCCCTGGAGTTAAGATCTACGAGTCTACCGCCGTAACAAGCAAGAGGTCGTCGGATTTTGACCCCGGATCATGTGCGTATAGCATCAGTGCATATGGTAGACTACTGTATGAGTGTGTTGGGATGTTCATGGTCATCCAAGGACTCCCTGGAGTTAAGATCTACGAGTCTACCGCCGTAACAAGCAAGAGGTCGTCGGATTTTGACCTCGGATCATGTGCGTATAGCATCAGTGCATATGGTAGACTACTATATGAATGTGTTGGGATGTTCATGGTCATCCAAGGACTCCCTGGAGTTAAGATCTACGAGTCTACCGCCGTAACAAGCAAGAGGTCGTTGGATTTTGACCCCGGATCATGTGCGTATAGCATCAGTGCATATGGTAGACTACTATATGAATGTGTTGGGATGTTCATGGTCATCCAAGGACTCCCTGGAGTTAAGATCTACGAGTCTACCGCCGTAACAAGCAAGAGGTCGTCGGATTTTGACCCCGGATCATGTGCGTATAGCATCAGTGCATATGGTAGACTACTGTATGAATGTGTTGGGATGTTCATGGTCATCCAAGGACTCCCTGGAGTTAAGATCTACGAGTCTACCGCCGTAACAAGCAAGAGGTCGTCGGATTTTGACCTCGGATCATGTGCGTATAGCATCAGTGCATATGGTAGACTACTATATGAATGTGTTGGGATGTTCATGGTCATCCAAGGACTCCCTGGAGTTAAGATCTACGAGTCTACCGCCGTAACAAGCAAGAGGTCGTTGGATTTTGACCCCGGATCATGTGCGTATAGCATCAGTGCATATGGTAGACTACTATATGAATGTGTTGGGATGTCCATGGTCATCCAAGGACTCCCTGGAGTTAAGATCTACGAGTCTACCGCCGTAACAAGCAAGAGGTCGTCGGATTTTGACCCCGGATCATGTGCGTATAGCATCAGTGCATATGGTAGACTACTGTATGAATGTGTTGGGATGTTCATGGTCATCCAAGGACTCCCTGGAGTTAAGATCTACGAGTCTACCGCCGTAACAAGCAAGAGGTCGTCGGATTTTGACCCCGGATCATGTGCGTATAGCATCAGTGCATATGGTAGACTACTGTATGAATGTGTTGGGATGTTCATGGTCATCCAAGGACTCCCTGGAGTTAAGATCTACGAGTCTACCGCCGTAACAAGCAAGAGGTCGTCGGATTCTGTGTTGAGTTATATTTTACTGTTTTCTACATTTGATATTTATTTTTATGTTTCCAGTTCTATTAGAATATTTATTTTTGTTTGTTGTTTTTTTTTTTTAAATTGGGAATGGATTTAATCTATCAAAAGTGTCACAATTTAAGATAACGCACTTGAAACCATTTTATTTTTGGGATGTTCCTTTGTTGAAACGAAACTATTGGCACTACGCCCCCCGGGGCATGGCCTTCCTCTAACGTGGGATTTCTGCTCCAGCGCCTCTGACGAGACAGGAGAAACCGGGACCGACGTTTTACTTCACCATCCGATAGAAGCTCAGTGGATAAGGCGGGAATCGAACCCGCGTCTCATTGCATCATCGGGATCGGCAGCCGAAGCCGCTACCCCTGCGCCACGAGACCCACTCCTTTGTTGAAGTGTCATGTGTTAATACCAGCTACGACTGCTTTTATCTTCGTTCTAAGATATGAATTTTATTGCATTTCTGGAGCAACATATGAAAGGGGCGGTATGTTGCTCCAGATTTTAAGTTATTTTAAAAGTAGCAGATTTGTTTCCTATATTCGTTTCGGATGTTTGAAGTGATAATAATAAAACAAAATGTTTTGCTTACAATAATACATTTATTTTTCTTTTATTAGTTTTGCCTATACTATTTGAACAAATATTTTTGATATCGTTTGCTTATTTGACATTCTCCGGTACAATGATATTATGATAAATGATATTGCTGACTGATGAGTGATGATACGTAATACTAGGTAGGGACCATCCATTAACCCCTCTGCTCTCGTGGACAATTTCCATACAGAACAAATCTTTTTGGTATAGAGCGTGGACAATGGTATTTTTGGCATTTTTTTTTTAAATCGTAGAGTAATCCGAATAATATTGCATCGAGTGTAAAATATTGATAAGTTTCGAATTTGTATTTGAATTTGTTTAATGTATGAAAAAATAAAGTAAAATAATGATGGGTTAAAGATTCAACTTAAAAAATATCTAACTATTTTTTTTGCATTTCAAGTTTTTTTTTTTAATTTTAAATCGCATTTTCGTAAAATATTGCATCCAGCGAAAAATATGGCATCTAGGGATTGTTTTCAATAAAATATTTGTTCAATTATGTTAAATAAAGCATAATTGTTTTTAATGCAGAAAAAAAAATATTATGAGTTTACGATTAAAGTGAAAAAATATCATTTTTTTTTGCATTTTAAGTTTTTATTTTATTTTAAATCGTATCTTGGTAAAATATTGGATAATTTTTTTTAATGCAGAATACATAGATTGCATAATGTATGAAAAAATATGTAAAATGATTATGGGTTTACGATTATAGTTCTAAATAATCTATCTATTTTTTTTGCATTTTAAGTTTTTTTTAAATCGTATCTTCGTAAAATATTGCATCCAGCGTTAAATATGTTCTAGGGATTGTTTTAAATAATAAGTTTCAAATTTCAAATATGTTTTTCAATAATGTTACTTTAAGGCTAATTGTTTTTAATGCAGATTGAATAGATTGCATAATGTATGAAAAAATAAAGTAAAATGATTATGATTTTACGATTAAAGTTACAAAATATCTATCTTTTTTTTCACATTTTAAGTTTTTATTTCATTTTAAATCGTAACATGTTGCATCGAGCGTAAAAATGTAATTTTTACTAGCTCTTATTTTTTAACATTAGTTTGATGGTATAGTTGATGGAATGGTTACCTTCTATATCAGGTATTTATGTAACTTGCAGTAAACTATCAAAATAAAAATAATTGTAATTATTGAAAAACCTGCAAATAACGAATACATAGTTATAGTAAGGTGATATTGCTTCAAATAAACATGATCCAGTTTTTTTCTGTTTTCTAAATTTTCTAATTGGATTGCTTTTATGTCTGGTTGATGCAAGAGTATCGATTTTGTTATATTCAAATTTTGCCATGCTCCAAACATTGGCTTGTGCTTAATGAACAATTCAACAGATGAAAACTGTTGATCGTTAATCCAAACAGAACAATTTTGAAAAAAAATTAGATAATTTCCCTGTAGACTTCTGTTCTGTGGGCCACAATTGCTGTTAATACCAACATGAACATTGTTTATGAGTACTGACGATGATGAAAGAATAATCGTATCTGGCTGATTGCTAATAGTTGTATAATTGCATTGACTGTTACCACCAGTTAAAATCGGTTTTAAACATTTGTCTGTTGTTAAATCTCTCAAGTTTTCTAAATTTTGAATGAAATCAATATTGTTTCTGGTTTCATACATTTCATTTTCATGAAACAATACATACTTGACAGTTGTAATAATCATTTCTCCGTTATTGATCAATGGTTGTACCCTTAAAATTGAAAATATGTTTTTGCTTAACTTTGGGATATTTAGCATATAAATCAGTTCGTTCTTCTTTACCACCAACTTAGGAGTAATATAATTCAAAGCCTCCTCAACAAAATTAATTCTTATCCCTTGGCTTATTAACAAATCTTTAATAACATTCATTTCGGTAATAGATATAAATTGTGGGCTAACGAATCCAAGTTTGGTATTAGCTATCATTTTATGAATTTGTTCCAATACTGCATTCAGTTCATTAAGATTAGTCATAAGAATAATTATATCTATTGTTTTTGACATAGACTTATTTTTAGCAAGAACAACATTTGTTATGTTCGTAATCTGTTCTAACTTTGAATTTATTTTATTATTTATGTTAACTTGAACATTGTTTTCGTTGATTAAATCGTTCATAGTTTGATTCAAAATTCTAAGATCGGTTGCATCTGGATTACCCGCAAGCATTTTAATTGCTGTTCCTAATGTGTCCCAGCGCTTAATTCTTTTATTATTTATAGGCTTAAGAATTTCAAAATTTTCTGAAAGCCTCTCAGAAGCATGTAAAAGTAAACTGCTTTGTGCTTTGTCAACAAACACATATTTTACTACAACAGAAGCTAATTGCTTATATTCATTCACTATGTCTCCAATTTGAGTCAAATTTATAATATGTATGATTCTAGTCTCTCCTGTTTTGATTCTACAAGTACCTATCTCTAAAACAGCTAGTGGATTTTGATTTAAATTAAAGATTTCTAATTTACCTGACGTCATATGAGAAATTTGTAAAAAAAGCAATATTATGTTTAACATTTTATGTTTAATTATCTTATCAACAGTATTGATAAGCTGCATCTTCATACGAGTTATCCAGCCAACTTTGTTTCAATTGATGTTGCCATCAACAGTCTGTTCCACTCTGAAAAACATAAAAACGTTTATTAAAAATAAATATTAGGGCGTATATGTTTATGACTTTAAGTTTATGTTGAGTTCAATGCAATAATTCTTAGTTTATTAAAAATCTAGATAGCATAAATTGAAAAAAGAAGCGTTTACTTACTGTGTACCTTAGTTTCACACTTGAAAACCACGTTCAATCCAGGTTAGATTAGATTAGAAAACGACGTTCAATCCACTCCATTAAATCGTTTCACCTACATAATATAGAGACTTTTAGTATGACAACTCAAATATTTGGAAAATCATAAATAAACAACCTAGGGGTAATTTTGCAAAACTTTTGATAGAAACTTGCTTGTTCACTTCTTATTGAGCTATTTATCACTCGATTTTATGAGCTGTTATTGAATGTCAAAGTGCTGATATGGATGCTGTTCGCCTACACTATTTTTTTCATTTCACTTCATAATCAATAAAAAATTTTTTAGTTAAAATAATTTTTAACGCAAACTTGGTTAACTTGAAGATTTCTTCTAACACTTGAAACACACATATAAAACATAAATTATGAAGAAAACTGTTTCAGAAAAAAAATTAACTCAATGCTCTTATTTGTCGACTGGCTAGTTTCGCAGACAAACCAAAACTAAACTTAAAGAAATATTTTGGTAGTGATGAAATCTGGAGATGGCTAGGAAGAAAATATTTTACTCTTACTTTTACACACACCATTTCATTTTTCTGTCAATGGGTGTCAGTGAATGATCTACCTATACATGGGGATTTCCAATTGTTGTTGTTTTATGAGCGATTGTCAAAATCCAACGACCTCTTGCTTGTTACGGCGGTAGACTCGTAGATCTTAACTCCAGGGACTCCTTGGATGACCATGGACATCCCAACACATTCATATAGTAGTCTACCATATGCACTGATGCTATACACACAAGATTCGGGGTCAAAATTCGACGACCTCTTGCTTGTTACGGCGGTAGACTCGTAGATCTTAACTCCAGGGAGTCCTTGGATGACCATGAACATCCCAACACATTCATACAGTAGTCTACCATATGCACTGATGCTATACGCACATGATCCGGGGTCAAAATCCGACGACCACTTGCTTGTTACGGCGGTAGACTCGTAGATCTTAACTCCAGGGAGTCCTTGGATGACCATGAACATCCCAACACATTCATATAGTAGTCTACCATATGCACTGATGCTATACGCACATGATCCGGGGTCAAAATCCAACGACCTCTTGCTTGTTACGGCGGTAGACTCGTAGATCTTAACTCCAGGGAGTCCTCGGATGCCCATGAACATCCCAACACATTCATACAGTAGTCTACCATATGCACTGATGCTATACGCACATGATCCGGGGTCAAAATCCGACGACCTCTTGCTTGTTACGGCGGTAGACTCGTAGATCTTAACTCCAGGGAGTCCTCGGATGACCATGAACATCCCAACACATTCATATAGTAGTCTACCATATCCACTGATGCTATACACACAAGATTCGGGGTCAAAATCCGACAACCTCTTGCTTGTTACGGCGGTAGACTCGTAGATCTTAACTCCAGGGAGTCCTTGGATGACCATGAACATCCCAACACATTCATATAGTAGTCTACCATATGCACTGATGCTATACGCACATGATCCGGGGTCAAAATCCAACGACCTCTTGCTTGTTACGGCGGTAGACTCGTAGATCTTAACTCCAGGGAGTCCTCGGATGCCCATGAACATCCCAACACATTCATACAGTAGTCTACCATATGCACTGATGCTATACGCACATGATCCGGGGTCAAAATCCGACGACCTCTTGCTTGTTACGGCGGTAGACTCGTAGATCTTAACTCCAGGGAGTCCTCGGATGACCATGAACATCCCAACACATTCATATAGTAGTCTACCATATCCACTGATGCTATACACACAAGATTCGGGGTCAAAATCCGACAACCTCTTGCTTGTTACGGCGGTAGACTCGTAGATCTTAACTCCAGGGAGTCCTTGGATGACCATGAACATCCCAACACATTCATATAGTAGTCTACCATATGCACTGATGCTATACGCATATGATCCGGGGTCAAAATCCGACGACCTCTTGCTTGTTACGGCGGTAGACTCGTAGATCTTAACTCCAGGGAGTCCTTGGATGACCATGAACATCCCAACACATTCATACAGTAGTCTACCATATGCACTGATGCTATACGCACATGATCCGGGGTCAAAATCCGACGACCACTTGCTTGTTACGGCGGTAGACTCGTAGATCTTAACTCCAGGGAGTCCTTGGATGACCATGAACATCCCAACACATTCATATAGTAGTCTACCATATGCACTGATGCTATACGCACATGATCCGGGGTCAAAATCCAACGACCTCTTGCTTGTTACGGCGGTAGACTCGTAGATCTTAACTCCAGGGAGTCCTCGGATGCCCATGAACATCCCAACACATTCATACAGTAGTCTACCATATGCACTGATGCTATACGCACATGATCCGGGGTCAAAATCCGACGACCTCTTGCTTGTTACGGCGGTAGACTCGTAGATCTTAACTCCAGGGAGTCCTCGGATGACCATGAACATCCCAACACATTCATATAGTAGTCTACCATATCCACTGATGCTATACACACAAGATTCGGGGTCAAAATCCGACAACCTCTTGCTTGTTACGGCGGTAGACTCGTAGATCTTAACTCCAGGGAGTCCTTGGATGACCATGAACATCCCAACACATTCATATAGTAGTCTACCATATGCACTGATGCTATACGCATATGATCCGGGGTCAAAATCCGACGACCTCTTGCTTGTTACGGCGGTAGACTCGTAGATCTTAACTCCAGGGAGTCCTTGGATGACCATGAACATCCCAACACATTCATATAGTAGTCTACCATATGCACTGATGCTATACGCATATGATCCGGGGTCAAAATCCGACGACCTCTTGCTTGTTACGGCGGTAGACTCGTAGATCTTAACTCCAGGGAGTCCTTGGATGACCATGAACATCCCAACACATTCATACAGTAGTCTACCATATGCACTGATGCTATACGCACATGATCCGGGGTCAAAATCCGACGACCACTTGCTTGTTACGGCGGTAGACTCGTAGATCTTAACTCCAGGGAGTCCTTGGATGACCATGAACATCCCAACACATTCATATAGTAGTCTACCATATGCACTGATGCTATACGCACATGATCCGGGGTCAAAATCCAACGACCTCTTGCTTGTTACGGCGGTAGACTCGTAGATCTTAACTCCAGGGAGTCCTCGGATGCCCATGAACATCCCAACACATTCATACAGTAGTCTACCATATGCACTGATGCTATACGCACATGATCCGGGGTCAAAATCCGACGACCTCTTGCTTGTTACGGCGGTAGACTCGTAGATCTTAACTCCAGGCAGTCCTTGGATGACCATGGACATCCCGAAGTACCCATAGACTCGTAGATCTTAACTCCAGGCAGTCCTTGGATGACCATGGACATCCCGAAGTACCCATAGATCTTTGAGATACATAAAATTTTAGTAAACAAATAAATCAAAAAATATGTTTTTTAAATAAATTAATTTTAAACTTTTAATATTTATTTTTTATAATCGTACAAAAAATGCTAGCTGTGGACCCCCCGAGAACTTGACAACTTTTTTATACATTTGTATTGGTTGTTTCCGTTGTGCTTAAAGGAAATGGCTATGCACCAGGCGCTTCCATATTCTTGTAGATGGCTCATATAATTGGGAGGAGACGCATGGTTTTTTTTAAATTGTTCGATTTTTTATGTTAAAAAATGTACCAATTTTTCATCAGTCCGCGTGGACATAAAATCAAATTCTGTCGATTGCATCGGATTCGGGGATGCCTTTTCTCTCAGGAACGGATGAGATATCGTGAATCCGTTGACACAAGTTTTGTTTTGTCGAGTAGTGTAATCGTACAAAAAATGCTAGCTGTGGACCCCCCGAGAACTTGACAACTTTTTTATACATTTGTATTGGTTGTTTCCGTTGTGCTTAAAGGAAATGGCTATGCACCAGGCGCTTCCATATTCTTGTAGATGGCTCATATAATTGGGAGGAGACGCATGGTTTTTTTTAAATTGTTCGATTTTTTATGTTAAAAAATGTACCAATTTTTCATCAGTCCGCGTGGACATAAAATCAAATTCTGTCGATTGCATCGGATTCGGGGATGCCTTTTCTCTCAGGAACGGATGAGATATCGTGAATCCGTTGACACAAGTTTTGTTTTGTCGAGTAGTGTAATTGTAGAAGAATATCAAACGAAAGACCCACAACAAGTGCAAGTTATTGCAGTGTTGAGCTCACTTCCGGGCCACCGATCATTTTGGAAAAGATTCCATTATAATGTAAATGGTAGAATAAACAATTTTCCTTTCCCAGAACTGTAAGCTGCTGTAACGGGCTGCCTCATCCCATTTTTTTTCTTGATCTTACACCGAATATAATTCGCACAAAAGAATGCATCGGAAAAAGGGAAAAAGAGGGAGGCGGGAGGGAAAATGCACAAGTTTTCATCTGAATGCAAATTATTACTTTTTCTCGTGCTCATCATCATTTCCCGCTCGCTCGCCGAAAACTTTCCTGCTGATTTATGTACTTCCGTTTTGACGGTACAGGATCCCCGAGTCTTACGGAGGCCACGCCAGCAGTGGCACATTCCGAGAGATAATTTCATTAACCAGTGGCAACCCCTTTTGGCCTCCGGGCAGGGTTGGGGGGGTTCACACAACAGTGACGTAGCCTGTAATCATTTCCACTTTGTCCCGGGGGGATGTTGCTGCTGTTGCTGCTGCTACTTTCAAGAATAAAAAAGCTCATTTTGTTGAGCTTTGGTTACCGTTTCAGCAACCGGAACGGTACCTACCGTAGAATGTGGTGCATAACATTTATTTGAGTGATTAGGACATCTGGGAGCAGGGAGACAGCCTCTTAAAGGGAGCATTCTTTGATTACGTAACGCAGAATTAAGAATTGTTTGGCCTCTCTGCATAACTCAATAGAAGAACGTTTCCAAAGTTTTTATATAAGAATTAAAAAGTATTTATTAGCATCACCTAGTTATCCTTAATTTTTCATCTAATGATATCTTTTGTGAATTGTTGCTCTTTTTAGTAAAAAATTATCATAATCAAAATCATTTAAAAAATACTTAACGTGAAGACTTCAATCATTGTCATGATTTTTCGTTCAAATATATAAACTTTGCGTCGCTTTTAATATTTTGACAAAATTCCTTCAACAAGTTGTTAAGAATAGTGCCTTTCACAAGCTGATTCCTTTTGGTAACGATTATCCCATTCCTTGTAAAGTTATGGAGTTCGTCATTAATCAATGATTGCCAACTAGGACGTCAATGACTGTGCCACAAAATTTAATAAATTTTAAAGCACATGTGATCTAGATCAAAAATTCTTTCAGTGCCTTCAAGAAGGCAACAACCGGCACATGCTGATTCCTTTTGGTGCTGAAATTCGTTAAATTGAATTTAATACACAATTTTTTATAGTGATGATTAATTTTCTTCGAAAATGATCAACGGCTTTACCTTAAAACGACATTTTTAAACATATTTAAAAATTAGCTTGAGCTAAAAAATTTAAAAATATTTTTAAAGACAGGTTTTCAGCAGAACTTTTGGACATTGAAAATCGAAACAAAATAAATGTGGGCTAATTAGATAATTTTCACAAAATACCGTATTTTTCGAAAATACTAAAATTTTCAAAATTTGTAATATGGGTATCAAACGAAGCGCAATTGTATTTGCAGTTTCAGTTTATTAGAGTTTTTTGGTTGAAACACTCAAATTTTACATGATACAGTCAAGATTCGAAGGCCTTGGCAAAATTTCACTTGGGATAATCGAATCACGATTTTTTTTTCGTTCTCTTATTTTTTATTGTTGAGTATGACTTCCAAACTTAAGTGATTTAGAATTTTGAAATCTAATATGGTGGCTTAAAGCGGTGATGAAATACGGAAATTTTTATTTTTGAATTTTATATTCAATTAACCATTCAAATTTGACTAAAATGGGATCGCAAAACTCGAATGTGACGTTTAAAAGTTAGAAAATAAAAAACACGAAATATTTTTTTTTGTTCGTGATTCGATTATCCGAAGTCCCATACAAACCTTCGGATAATTGAGGCTTCGGATAATCGAGTCTGGACTGTATTTTTTGAAAAGAAAATTCAAATTTTCAAAATTTGCAAAGAAAGCTTTTTGAATATATTTTAACTTTATTTAATTTTAAATTCACTGAAATCTTCACAATATATTGAAGTTTTTTTTAAATAAGTAATATTTCTATGATTTGAAATATGTATGGGTACAAACGAAGCAAATTTTTTTTTATAAAGCATACAAAATTAGAATGTATATTTGAAGCATGCAACATATCGTTTCAAACAACCCTTATTGGAAATTGAAAATTTGAGTTCTTTCAAAGGAATAAGAAATTTTGTGAAAATTTAAGTGTGGAAAATTATGCACAATTTTGCTTCGTTTGATACCCATATTGCAAATATTAAAAAGTTTCAAAAAAATATATTTTTTTTTATTTTAGCTAAAAAAAACTTTAATAAAGCATGCAAAATTTCGCTTCGTGTTGCAAATTGTGTTATCGTCCACTATCGGCGATAACATTATTGCCGATAGAATTATCGAAATAACGATAACGATATATTATCGTTATAGTTCCGACGATAACGACTACCATTATCGTTATCGTTAGACGATAATACTATCGATTGATAACCTTTGGTAGTTTGCTTTTCTCCAAAGAAATTTGGATGCAGTTTATACAAAAAAAAAACGAAATTATGTGTCATGAAAGGGGTGTTCAATCGATTTGGTGTCCTGGGCTTGTAGGTTATGATTAGGGCTATTCCGAAAAAGGTAAGGTAGGTTTTGAAAAGCTTGGATTATTTTTTATTTTTTTGAAATGTTTGTTTACCTGGACAAAATGTGCCAATTTTTGAGCTATGACCGACTTTTTCTTTTTGATTTTTTTAATTTGAAATTAAAAAGTAATTTTGTGAATTTTTAATAAAATGCAGAGGTAACAATTTTGGAAAAAAAATATTATTTCATTATATTTTTTCAAAGTTAGTTTCTATCTTGCCCATCTATGGAACAAATATATTTGGAAAGCTTAGAAAATTCTCTACAATCTTATTTTTGGATATTGTTGATCCGTCCTTTAGTTGCTGGGATATTGCCTTGCTAAGAATTAAAATTATCAATGATAAGATAATAAGATAATCTTTGTAAGCATTTCGATACGAAATCGGCTGATTTTGACCATTTTATTTATTTTGATTTGGCTTAAAGTTTTTGGGGGCTTTTGCTTTTACCAACGAAGATATTTTGTGTCTGTTGACGCACCGCGTTAGCGTACTCCGTTTCTGAGATGATCGATGAGGTAAGGGAAAGAATTTTGTAAAAAGAAGAAGAAAATGTCAAATGGTCAAAGCAGAGGAGATGTAGAGATAGAAGAAGTGCCTCATCAAGTGCAGTTTGTTGTCCGCAGGGATTATTTGATCTTATTGTAAGTAAATAATTTATCAACATCAGTAACAGATCGGCCGCCAAAGTAGGTTTCAGTGTTTTGTATCAATTAGGAACATATCTACTACGGAGGCAGTGGCGATTGATGTTGTGCGGGGTTTAGAGGTGTAGATAGAAACTGTTAATGTGAGTATTTCATCGAGATTTGCTTTGTAAAATTAAGTTTAATAATAAAACGTTACTTAATCCATCCTAAGGTGGTTGGCGCCTTCCTCACATTTAAAGGGTGCTATTCAAATTGCAAAAAGTGCGTAAATTACACTTAAGTGCTTATAACTTTAGATAGGGTTGTCAGATCTTCAATGTTTTGGACGCGTTGGAAAGGTAATTTGAATACCCATCCTACGATAGGTCGCATGAGAGATCCGGACAACGTTTCCATCAAAATATCTGAGATCCGGCCTCCAAAAAGCGTATAAATAACACTTAAGTGCTTATAACTTTTGATAGGGTTGTCAGATCTTCAATGTCTTGGACGCGTTGGAAAGGTCTTTTAAATACCTTTCTGAAAATGTATAGCATGACGGGTTTTCTCACAAAAACCATCCTTTTTACAATCTTCCGGACTTTTGCTGATATGGTTTTTTAGCATAACTTTTGAAGTACTGCATAATTTTTAATAGCGACTTATGGGACCCTAAGACAGATCGAATGACGCCAAAACGGACAAAATCGGTTAAGCCAATGTTGAGATAATCAAGTGACAATTTTTTGATCAACATCCCACACACACACAGACATTTGCTCAGAATTTGATTCTGAGTCGATAGGTATACATGAAGGTGGGTCTAGGACGTCTTATTGAGAAGTTCATTTTTCGAGTGATTTCATAGCCTTTCCTCAGTAACGTGAGGAAGGCAAAAAAATAACTGTTACAGTTTTAAGGTGCAAGAATAAATGCTGCTCTAAAAATCATTTCGCCTACTGGTCCGAACAGTGTCATTGGTTCACCCATGTCTGTCCATACAAAAATGGTACTTAAATATTCAAAAATCTGTAACTTTTGAATGAATTTGCTGTTCAATTTGGTGTCTTGAGCAATGTTGTAGGTATTGTTGAGATATTTTTAGAAAATGAGGTACACGGAAAAAAAATTGCTGATTTTTTCATATCATTTTTTTTATCAAAAACTCAATTTCCTAAAATCCGTTACATCGCTGCAAATATTTGTATATTTAAAAACAACGGAATTTCTAAAAATTCTAAATATTTTTGATCGATCCCAGACATTCTAAATATGATTTAAAACGCAGAAAAATGCATTTCGAATTGTTTTTCATTGAGAAGACGTCAATTTCTATTAAAATTTTGAAGTTTTGAAAAAATGATTTCCCCCCTGATTTTTCGAACCAATCTAAGATTTTAAAATATCGGCATTAGAAAATGAAGGGTTGTTTGGGTAGGACTTAGAAAACTTCAATTTTCCTGTTTCTTTTTCTTTAAGCCGCTGTATCTCAGCAACCAGAGGTCCAATCTTCAATGTCGCTTAGAAAATTTTCTGAACTATTAATAAATATTTTCAGAAATGGTCACTCTCGGTCACTCTAACACTTATTCGATTTTTTTTTACCATATTTCACTATAGCTTAAAAGTTACGGGTTTTTGTCCCCTAAAACATAACACAAAATAGCTTCTTTGGTCATAGGGAAGGTCCCGACAAAGTTTGAGCAAATAAAAATACACAAATAAACACCAGCTAAAGATTCAAAATTGACACAACCTCCCATCCAGCTACAGTACATTCCCATAACATAGCAAGTGATGAATCATGCTCACTTAACCAGGCTTCGCTTTAGTAAAGAAGATTTATTCTTTCCTTTTTTCCTTTCTTGCACTCGTAACATTTTCTTACACGAATCTGGGCCTGCCAACGACGACGACGACCAGGTCAAACCCCTTTTGTACGACGCCGCACTCTTTCATAGAATAAAAACTAACAGTCATAAAATGATAACTTCCACGGTGTTGCTTACTTTTCTTCTTTTTTTATGTAGGGGCAGGTGCTGCGGAAATTCTAGAGGATGAAGTTTCTGTTTTAATTGAATTTGTTTTGGTAATTATAGAACCATCATAATTAAAATTAATTCTATTACTTTACTCAACAAGTTCAGCCAAATGTATGTCGGAGTTTTTTTTCAATTGGAAAATGTCATTTTGAAAAAAAAAACACTAAGGCACTTACCATTCGAGATCCCTAACACTACTTTAAAGACCTCATCTCATCAGATAGTTTTCACCATCCGAGCAGCTGCCACTGTGAATCGTCTTTCTCATGATTCCCCCCTCGGCTCTTCTCCCAAGTTGCATCCAGCGATATGCCCAAGCGCAGGATTACAAGTCTCCACTTAAATTTACTTAAGAATTCATTATGCGGGAAAACATATAAGTTTCATCATCAAGATGCTCGTGGAGCTCATCGCTGCTGCTGCTGCTGCTGCCGGCGACCACAGAATATCGCGCACTCCAACTTGGAGAGGAGCAACTTTCCGTTACAGCTTCTGTGGTGGGCCCCATATCTGCGCTTTTGAGGAGGGGCTCGACGAAAGCTTCTTCTCAGTTTTGAAAGTCCTCACCGAGGTGGGTGTGTGTTCTCAGCATCGAGTTTCTAATTGAAAAGGACAATTTTGAACTTCACACGTGGGCGATCCAGGTGGTGATACCTTGGATGATGGCAGATGCTGCTGCTGCTGCTGAGGATATTTAATGACCAAATGTAGGCACACTGTCACACTGGTTAGAGGCATGCTTTTAGTCAAATTGGCACTGAGCGTTGGGAAAGTTTTGCAACACTATCAAAATTAAGTTAAAGTGTGAGCAAATTTTGAGTGGAGTTTGAATGGGGCGTGTAGAAAGAGGCGTTTTTACAACCTTCAGTAGTGTTTGACCTTTAGACATTATTAGAAGAGTTGAAACTTTACACCACTCGAATCAACTTTGATTTGTGTTTGTTCAATTTAGCAAAGAAGTTTGAAATTTGAGTTGATGCTTTGTTAATTTACTAGCTACTTATATAATATTGTAGAATGAATGTCAAAACCAAAACCAAAACCAAAACCAAAACATAAACAAAAACATGTATTGAATATCTCAGGATTGAAATTTTAGGAATCTGTGAAATTCAAATGGTGACACATCGTCAGCTGTGTGCTATCTTGTGACATAGACCATTTTGGTCGAAAATGAGTTAATGATGACGTTTAGCTATAATTAACAAACACTACAAGATGCTATAACCCGATTTTGGAAACTCGCTCCCGTTTCCCGGATATCGCAATACACACTTGTGACATAGACCAATTTATCATCAAAAGGATCGTGCACACTTGTGACACGTCATACATGTTATTGGAAAATGTGGAATTTTTTTCTTGTTTTTCCCAAATATATGTACAAACATACTTTCTAAAGGCAATGCAACCTTTTGTTTTTGAAAATAAACTAATTAAGTCGGTTAAACTATTGATTTAAGCCTATTTTAGTTTGTATGGGAATTCTGTGCACACTTGTGACACGTAGTACAATTTCACTTTCGAAACACACTTGTGACACGTGCTTTTCAGATTTTTGTTTACATTATTTACTGTATCTTTTAACTGGTGTAACCAAATTAGTTGAAACTTGGAGCGTTTGTTAAGCGATGGTATACGAACCGATTGCTTCAAAAAGTTTGGCTCTATCGTTCATAGTTTTGAAATTATTTACCAACAAACTTTAAACATCGATTTTCTCGAAAAGTACTAAATGGTCGTTGTCACAAGATAGCACACAACTGACGACATGGCAAGTTGCACCTTACTCAATTTAGCCCATTATTGACGTGTGGCAAGACCCGAGCAGGGTTAAATAACACGGGAATACCAAATTTTGGTATTACTTGGGCAAATAACAGCGACCAAAATGTGCCCTTGGTTGCCCAGTAATAGATGGTAAAATACCAGGGTAATTCTCCGCCAACTCACACAGCAGTTGCCCCGACCCCTCTTCGATTTGCGTGAAACTTTGTCCTAAGGGGTAACTTTTGTCCCTGATCACGAATCCGAGGTCCGTTTTTTGATATCTCGTGACGGAGGGGCGGTACGACCCCTTCCATTTTTGAACATGCGAAAAAAGAGGTGTTTTTCAATAATTTGCAGCCTGAAACGGTGATGAGATAGAAATTTGGTGTCAAAGGGACTTTTATGTAAAATTAGACGCCCGATTTGATGGCGTACTCAGAATTCCGAAAAAACGTATTTTTCATCGAAAAAAACACTAAAAAAGTTTTAAAAATTCTCCCATTTTCCGTTACTCGACTGTAAAAAATTTTGGAACATGTTATTTTATGGGAAATTTAATGTACTTTTCGAATCTACATTGTCCCAGAAGGGTCATTTTTTCATTTAGAACAAAATTTTTCATTTTAAAATTTCGTGTTTTTTCTAACTTTGCAGGGTTATTTTTTAGAGTGTAACAATGTTCTACAAAGTTGTAGAGCAGACAATTACAAAAATTTTGATATATAGACATAAGGGGTTTGCTTATAAACATCACGAGTTATCGCGATTTTACGAAAAAAAGTTTTGAAAAAGTTACTTTTTGCGTTTCTCTTTGTTTCGTCGTCCGTGTCTGTCGCGGGTGACCATGAACGGCCATGATCGATGACGACCAACTTTTTCAAAACTTTTTTTCGTAAAATCGCGATAACTCGTGATGTTTATAAGCAAACCCCTTATGTCTATATATCAAAATTTTCGTAATTGTCTGCTCTACAACTTTGTAGAACATTGTTACACTCTAAAAAATAACTCTGCAAAGTTAGAAAAAACACGAAATTTTAAAATGAAAAATTTTGTTCTAAATGAAAAAATGACCCTTCTGGGACAATGTAGATTCGAAAAGTACATTAAATTTCCCATAAAATGACATGTTCCAAAAAATTTTACAGTCAAGTAACGGAAAATGGGAGAGTTTTTAAAACTTTTTTAGTGTTTTTTTCAATGAAAAATACGTTTTTTCGGGATTCTGAGTACGCCATCAAATCGGGCGTCTAATTTTACATAAAAGTCCCTTTGACACCAAATTTCTATCTCATCACCGTTTTAGGCTGCAAATTATTGAAAAACACCTCTTTTTTCGCATGTTCAAAAATGGAAGGGGTCGTACCGCCCCTCCGTCACGAGATATCAAAAAACGGACCTCGGATTCGTGATTAGGGACAAAAGTTACCCCTTAGGACAAAGTTTCACGCAAATCGAAGAGGGGTCGGGGCAACTTTTCCCGATTTCGTGTGAGTTGGTAGAGAATTACCCACCATAAAATCATACCAAGGTCTTGTATGTGGAAAGGCACAACAATACCAAACCATGTTATTCCAAGGGTAAAATAATACCTCAAAATAAAACCATTTCAATACCAAGTTGGGGTCTTCTGGATTTTTGAACATTGCTTGAATACCAAAACTTGGTATTACCATGGTTTAATTTTTAGGTATTCCCGCGCCCTTGGAAAATCAGATTTTGGTATTCCTGTTGTCTTCCACATACAGTATGTAAAAAAAGTATTTACACCCCTTGGGCACTATGCACATTTTGTGATGAAACATGTAAACAATTTAATGTTGACATAAACCTAGTACTACGTTTTGTTCAGAAACTCATGCCGAACATTTTGCTGCAAAAAGCTCATGAAAAGATGTTTTCTATAAAAAGTTATATAACAAATACTGTTACAAAAATAAAAAAGGTGCAAAAAAAGTTTGTACACCTTTCGAAAAATTAACATAAATAAAGTTATTTGTTGACAAATCACCATAAATCCAGTCTCCCAACTCCAAATAGGCTTCCTTGACTGATTAAAAAAATAATTTGGATTGAATATAAAGTTTACTAATTACTTAGTATAAAAGTTTATATAACTCTGGAAATTCTAAATAAAACTTATCTAAACTTAATTTTGCAAACTTTCAATTTAACTAAATGTCAATATATTACCATAGAATTGCTAAATAAACATTCTGGAGTGGGTATAACACCGTTTTGGGGGTCTTTGTATCGCTAGAATAGATTTTTCGTTGGAATTTCGTACCAACCCGGAATTACGTCGTCGGAAAATCCGCCGGCATTCGAACCGGTCCACAATTCACAAGTTAACCTATGTGGCATCGGAAAGGGCATAAAATTTCCGATCTTTTGATACCCAGACATCTAGGTTTTCTATAAAACCCACGTTTTTAAATACATAGGCAAAAACGTTGTTATGGTTTCGTTTGAGCAACCTGGAAAAAATGTATGGAATTTCGTAATTTTTGGTCTCGTGGATCAAACTTACTTTTTGCCCAGGTATTTAAAAACGTGGGTTTTATAGAAAACCTAGATGTATGGGTATCAAAAGATCGGAAATTTTATGCTCTTTCCGATGCCACATAGGTTAACTTGTGAATTGTGGACCGGTTCGGATGCCGGCGGATTTTTCGACGACGTAATTCCGGGTTGGTACGAAATTCCAACGAAAAATCTATTCTAGCGATACAAAGACCCCCAAAACGGTGTTATACCCACTCCAGAATGTTTATTTAGCAATTCTATGGTAATATATTGACATTTAGTTAAATTGAAAGTTTGCAAAATTAAGTTTAGATAAGTTTTATTTAGAATTTCCAGAGTTATATAAACTTTTATACTAAGTAATTAGTAAACTTTATATTCAATCCAAATTATTTTTTTAATCAGTCAAGGAAGCCTATTTGGAGTTGGGAGACTGGATTTATGGTGATTTGTCAACAAATAACTTTATTTATGTTAATTTTTCGAAAGGTGTACAAACTTTTTTTGCACCTTTTTTATTTTTGTAATAGTATTTGTTATATAACTTTTTATAGAAAACATCTTTTCATGAGCTTTTTGCAACAAAATGTTCGGCATGAGTTTCTGAACAAAACGTAGTACTAGGTTTATGTCAACATTAAATTGTTTACATGTTTCATCACAAAATGTGCATAGTGCCCAAGGGGTGTAAATACTTTTTTTACATACTGTACATGATTTTGGTATGATTTCATGGTATTACTGGTATATACTGGGCAACCAAGAGCACATTTTGGTCGCTGGTATTTGCACAAGAAATACCAAAATTTGGTATTTTCATACCATTTTAGTGCAACAGTTGCAGTTAGTGAAAAAACGGAAATGATCCATATGCAACAGCCAAATCTACTCACCTGATGATTCCATGTTGTTCTTAGTGATATTCTTCACCATATCGAATGCATTTGTCATTGATGGCCTGTGCTTGAAGTTCTTGAATAGAGGGTGACGATTCTCGAGATTTTCAATTTCCCGGGAATCGAGAGTTGAATTTAGCAATTTCCCGGGAATTCCCGGGACCCGGGAGTTTTTTTTAACTATGCCAATAGTGTCAATAATTTATAAAAAAAAAGTAATAAATGTGTTTCTTTCAATGAAGTCAGTTGCAATTAATTCATACTTTTTCAATAAAACGGTAATTAGTAGCCTCATTATTTTTGGGAACTATGTCTACCTTTGAATTTTCTTCTGAATCTGCAAATACAAGAACGTTTCTTGAGCTTTTTAGGACTCAAAATGGTAGGTTAAAATGTTTACGAATCTTAATTCACACTGAGTCATTTTTCAAAAGAAGCACAAACTTGTTGCATGAACTTGTTACTAGGTTTTTGTGAAGTAAAAAACATGGCTTATATATAATTTTCCAGTATCGGGAATCTTGCAATATGATCAAAAAATCGACCCAAATCAACAATTTAAAGTTCAAAAGGGTTTTCCATCTTAGAATAAATAAAAATAAATGAAAATAATAATTTGAAAAAAATGAATTCATTTCTTGGGTGTAACTGCTAAGTATGCTTTTAAGTAAATTTTTGGGACCACATTATTTTGGGTTCTCTCAATTATAGTAGAATTTTTGATAAGTTCTTTATAAGAATATTTGGGAAGCATTGGTTTATTCGAAAGAATATTGAACATCCAATGTTCTAATCAATTTAGAATTTTTTAAATGTTTTTCTGATTAGTTAATATAATTTTGCTTCGATATTTATAAGTTAAAAATTTCCCGGGAGTCTCGACCAAATTTCCCGGGAATCGAGAGGTCCAAAAATTGCCGGTTTCCCGGGAATTCCCGCTCGTCACCCTCTATTCTTGAAGATTCTAAAAAATATCAAGATTGAAAAATAAGTGTTATTAAAATGAAACTGGGTTGAAATTCACCAAAATTCAATAATCTGTCGATTTACTCGTTTTTTAAGTATTTGGTTATCCCAACTTAGAGAAATTTCAACGTTTTTTTTTTTAAATCTTAGTGGGTATATAAAAATTGAAAATCAGCTTTATCATTTTTGGGTTTCAAGTCATTTTAGCGCAAAATTAATTATCTCATCAAAATTTATAAAAAAAATTCCCATAGTTTCAGAGGAATTTGATGAAACCCTTAAATACCAAAATAATACCAAAATTTGCAATCCTGACTTAGAATTTCTCACAATTTCAAGTCATTTCTTTAGCGGGTATATCAAAAATGTTTGAAATCAAGTTTGATATTTCCGGTTTTCAATGAAAGCATTCGCTTTGAGACATCATTTTAGCGCAAAATTAATTATTTTGTCAAAATTGGTAAAATTTTTCTCATAGTTTCAGAGCAATTTGATGAAATACTGTAATACCAACAGAATACCATAATGTGGTGTTCGACCATTGATAAATTCTGCAATTTTGCAATATCAAAACAATACCTTAAATTGGTATGATACCACATTTTGATTTTGCATAATCCTTAAGACAAATTTTAAAGGGTCCAGGAATACCAAGATTTGGTATTGATACCAGAGAAAGGTATTATTACGCATATCCCTTGTTATTTACCTATGCTCGGGGATAGCTCTTTCACGACGAGATGCTATTTGTTGAATGTTTGAACAATTTAGCGATACAACACAAAACACATTTTTTAATTACTCAGTCAACGAACCAGGCCATTTTGTCATCTCAAATCCCTGCACAGAATTGAATTAACACGTACGTGATGCCTTACCAGAGCCCCCTCAACTCGACTGAAACTGACGGAAGACTTGTGCGCCATGGATTAAGCACTAGACATTTGTAAAGTATGAAGAGATCGCGCTTTTTCTCCAACCCCTCCCAGTCCATCCGGAAAAGCTCACCAGCAAACAGACGAAGGGTTGTCATGTCATCCTTCGTTGTCTTTTTGCACACACCCTCTTCCTACTACCAACTCAGCAGTCCCCCCACGGCTTGTTATTAAAAATTTGACAAAAACTAATTTTCCCGGCGAGCTTCTGAAATATGCTTTCATCCTGATGATGGCGAGGCAGCAGCTGCTGGTCTTCTATTTCTCTCTCTCTGTCTGTCTGTTGGTGTGACATTTGGAAAATGAGATTATTTAAATGAATTATTCTATTACTTTTGCGCGTTCGCAAGTTGGCAGAGTGTCCGAGGGAAAAAAAGCCGAGGAGAGGATTTTGAGCTGCATCACGTCAGGCAGAACGACGGCCGTGACTTGACAGCCTCGGACAGTTTATTATTCTTGTTTTGGCACCAAAGCTAAGTGGGTCATCGTGAGAATACTTTTGGCTTCTTTTTGGTTTATTTAATTAAAAGCAATAATCATTTTATGATAAATTGGCTTCTTCATTCAATTCGCCATTAAACCTAAAAATATTACCAACAAATATTCCGAAACGACACCAGGAGAAAGCATAACTTTATTTTTATCGTTAGACATTTGCGTTCTATCACCAGTACAAAAAGTATATTCCATTCACTCACACCCAGAACCATGAAATTGATTGCTCCCGTTCCCAATCCCAAATAAAAAAGAAGAAGTTATCTATTCGTATCACTAGGCCCTTAACAAGGAAATAGTAATTTGTCACTGCACACACGTCCTCAGCTGGATCCCATATATTACCCCCCGGAGTGGAGGTGGTCCACCATCAGCTTTTTGAAACTGGATGGAGGAGAATGCTGTTTTATAGTTCTAGATGTTCTGCTCTTATCTGAAGACCATTAGAACAAGAAATATTCGTGTGCCCGAACGTTGCACCGATATCCGCCTGAAAAGTCCTCTTCTCTCAACGGACTTCAAGCTGTTTTTCCGGCAAAAAGGCAAAACTGGAAATCAATCTGGACCGTCGTCCTTTTCTCTCTCTCTCACTCCCTCAAATGGTTCAGTAACGACACTTTGGTGTGTCGAGTTTGATTCGTTTTTCCAGACAATCTTGTACGTCGTTTAGCTCGAAATGGATGCAGCTGAGGATGGACTCGGAGCTATCTTTCCGAATGTACTTTTCACTTGGAATAAAGATTGATGACAGTTTTCAACCCTTTTGTGAAACTTTCTAAACTCCTCCGTAACTCATTCATATTTACGTCTGGCAAATTAATTAAATAAACAGCTGAAAAACCGACCAACCAGAAAGTCAGTACTTAAAACTGGGTCAAAGTCGAAAAACAGCACCATTTTTAAAGCTGACGGCGAGAATACCTCATTAATAACCCCACCCAAAAGCTGGAAAGGGCACACCAGTAGTGTTGTATTTTTGCCAAGATTTTGAAAGCAGCCACAAACATACCAGCCAACAAGCAGGGAACAGGCTGCTGCAGCTGGCAGAATAATCATGAAACGTCATAATTATGTTTGCATGAAAATGAATTATGGAACGGACTGAAAAGTTTATTTTTCCGGAAAGCATTGTACGGCTAGGAGTGAGAAGAATGGGTTTAGCAGAATTAATTAAACTGAAAAGGAGTTGTGGTCTTGGCAAAAAATCCAATTGAAATAAATATACTTGCAAATTTACAATTTAACAAATTAACAAATTAACAAATTAACAAATTAACAAATTAACAAATTAACAAATTAACAAATTAACAAATTAACAAATTAACAAATTAACAAATTAACAAATTAACAAATTAACAAATTAACAAATTAACAAATTAACAAATTAACAAATTAACAATTTAACAAATTAACAAATTAACAAATTAACAAATTAACAAATTAACAAATTAACAAATTAACAAATTAACAAATTAACAAATTAACAAATTAACAAATTAATAAATTAACAAATTAACAAATTAACAAATTAACAAATTAACAAATTAACAAATTAACAAATTAACAAATTAACAAATTAACAAATTAACAAATTAACAAATTAACAAATTAACAAATTAACAAATTAACAAATTAACAAATTAACAAATTAACAAATTAACAAATTAACAAATTAACAAATTAACAAATTAACAAATTAACAAATTAACAAATTAACAAATTAACAAATTAACAAATTAACAAATTAACAAACTAACAAATTAACAAATTAACAAATTAACAAATTAACAAATTAACAAATTAACAAATTAACAAATTAACAAATTAACAAATTAACAAATTAACAAATTAACAAATTAACAAATTAACAAATTAACAAATTAACAAATTAACAAATTAACAAATTAACAAATTAACAAATTAACAAATTAACAAATTAACAAATTAACAAAATAACAAATAGACAAATTAACGAATTAACAAATTAACAAATTAACAAATTAACAAATTAACAAATTAACAAATTAACAAATTAACAAATTAACAAATTAACAAATTAACAAATTAACAAATTAACAAATTAACAAATTAACAAATTAACAAATTAACAAATTAACAAATTAACAAATTAACAAATTAACAAATTAACAAATTAACAAATTAACAAATTAACAAATTAACAAATTAACAAATTAACAAATTAACAAATTAACAAATTAACAAATTAACAAATTAACAAATTAACAAATTAACAAATTAACAAATTAACAAATTAACAAATTAACAAATTAACAAATTAACAAATTTACAAATTAACAAATTAACAAATTAACAAATTAACAAATTAACAAATTAACAAATTAACAAATTAACAAATTAACAAATTAACAAATTAACAAATTAACAAATTAACAAATTAACAAATTAACAAATTAACAAATTAACAAATTAACAAATTAACGAATTAACATATCTAATAAATCCATTTTATGGTTTAAGAAATTGATTTTGAAAAATTGTTGCAGCGGTATCTGAACAAACACAATGATTTTTGATTATTTTTTTTTGTGATCCTAAGCAATAATTGCTGTAGAAATCAAATTGTTCAGAATATTAGTTCACAAGATATTCATTTTTGGAATATTTTTATAGCATTTTTGTAGCTTAGAAATTCTTTCCAAAATCTGCCGATTTCGGCCATTTTTTTGTATTTTTCAATTTGGCAGAAACTTTATGTGGGGTACAAGCCTTCATACAAATTTGGCAGCAATGCATTTAAAAATGGAATGTAAATATTCTAAAATCTATATTTTTTGAAGGAATTTTATGTTCGACTTGGTGTCTTCGGCCAAATTGTAGGTGCTGATGAATAAAAAATGCCTATAAACTTTTTCACAAAAAAAAATCAATTTCTGTAAATCTGTTGAGCGAGTTGTGGCGCTATAACCACGGCAAATAGTGTCCAGGGCATTCGTGGAAATACAATGTCCCATCCCAGAAGGTCCCGGAGTACCAACCTTCTTAGCATGGTGCTCCCAACGGATACATCCAAAAACTCGGAGCGTATGGTGGTGTCCCCCCACGCTTCTTCCTCCCCTGTCGATTCAGAATTGTGTTGTTGTTCGAACACTCAGTGCTCAAACTCAACCCAATTACGAGTCATCTCTGCGATACGGCTTTACGCAGTAGGCCTGGCCGCTTTAACGCTTGTGATGTTTCAATGCATTCCGATGCAATGGCGCACTACAAATGTTAATAAATGACAAGAAGAGTGCTAGGCGTCATCTAACCTAAGGCACTTTCCAGGATCCCTTCGAGAGATTGGCTGCGCTAAGATCTGATTAGATTAGATTAGATTAGATTAGATTAGATTAAATTAGAAAAAATCAATTCCTGTAAATCTGCATGTTTTAACTATTGATTTATTTTTTATACTTTTAGGGCGATCTAAAACCGTAACTTTAGAGCCAAAGTTTGTTTTGTTGTAATTCGAAATGTAGTTAACAGGTTTTTTGATAATATGCACCATTTCAGTTTCAAGATATAGCCACTCATCATTAAATTTGAATTAAAAAAAACATTTTTCAATTTTATTAAATAGTGTCCATGATTGCTGATTTCTAAGATTATATTTTTCGAAAAGTTCAGATAACTCTAAACAAAATTTCCTAAGACACATTGGAGACTGTACTTCTGGATGTTGAAATACAGCGAACAACAGAAAAAAAAAACAAGAATATTGAAGTTTTTTAAGTCACATGTAAACATTTCCACATTTTCGAATGTCAATAACTCAGCAACTCAGGGGTGCTCAATGTTTTTGGAGGCCGGGTTAAATTTGGAGCTTTATTGTTTTTAAATCTATTTAAATAAATTTCTGTTATTTTTAGAATGTTTCCGTTAATAAAAAAAAGATACGAAAAACGACACTTTTATATTGCTTTTATTTATTTCGGAATTGATAAAAAAATTGTTGAGTGTGCTTGTGTTCGTATTATCAGACCGACGATGTCTTGCTATCTGTCGCACCCGCCATTTCAACGTTCCGAGAAAACGCGTTTTAATGTTTAGAGGTTGGTCGAGAAAAATTATTAAAAATATTTGATAGTAAACCAGATTCGTTATCCAACTGTCATAAGTTTGGATCCCGAGGGAAGGTTTATAAGTGCAAAGTAAGTTCATAAACAAATAAAAATCTATATATATATATACTTTTTTTTGCAATAGCACAGACCAACAAAATTTCTGCGCAGCCGAATGGTTTTTCTCAAAATATTAATAAAAAAATCATATTTTTTTGTAAATAATCCTAACTTTGAAACATCATAAATTACTTTACAAGTGATCAACGGGCCATTTTACATAATCATTCAAAATGGGTCCGCGGGCCACGTTTGTGCTGAAATGTTGAACTTTATGACACTTGTTTCTTAAAATAATACTTTTCAACATTTTATTCAAACAATTTATTGACGAAATACATGAACATTTGACTTATAATTTCACTCAATGGGTGTTTTTTTCTGAAATGCAAAAAATGTTGAATGAAACTCGTTGCAAAACTTGATTTTTTCAGCACTCATCGTATTTTGTTGAATGTACAACTCGTGCTGAAAAAATCCTCTAATTGCAACTTGCATAAACTGCTATTTCAGGAAAATTAAAAAAAAATCTAACTAAACCAATAAATAGAATTTTAGAATAAAAAAAATTACTGAAACATAAATTGCAAAAATGTAGAAATTTCTCAACGCGGTAAACAAAAACCATCCCAAGAGATGCTCAATCCCAATCGCCTGCTTCTAACAGCAGAAATTGAGAAACTTCCTGCTTCCAAGAATCGTAATAAATTCGCAATTTTTATATCACCTAGTCCTACTCGTTATCAACTTTTATCGTTTCACTTCCCCGCTGTTGTCTTGTTTCAGAAAGCAGAAACAAGTCACACTTCTCATCCCCCCCTAGTAAGCCTGGTGCAAATTGAGCTTCTCGGAAAATCTTTTTTCTTTTGTTTTGTTTCCAATGATGACTCCAACGAGAAGAAGAAGAAGCAGCAGCGGAGGCCTAAAGTGCGATCCTTGGGGACCACCTTGAGCGGGGAGGATGAACTTCCCGTCTGTCTGCGTGAAGAAAAACGGCAAACCATCAACGGTGAACAGTGACTCTTTTACATCGCTGGTCGCCGCCATTTTCCAACCTCACACCAAGGGTAGTCAAGGCAGCTTCCTCCTTAGCCGAGGAGGGGGGTTTGAGCGAAACAAATGTACATCTTTTATTCCTTTTTATTTCTTTGGGGAGGGTTGGATGGCTGAAATTTTCCACATTATTGCTGCCATTATCAACGCAGGGCTGCGTTTTGGCTAAAGAAAACGAAGAACTTGGGGTTTTTGTGTTTCATTGGAAACGGCTGTGCATTGCAACGAGGAAGGGACGCTAGTGACCTGCTAAGTCGAAGGAATTGGGGTTTGACTGGGACATCACGTGAGCAGATGATAGAAAGACCAGTCTTGCTCAGTTGGAACAAGAGAATGGTCGTGAAGGGAAATAATTTTCTTTTATGGTTACAGAGTTGAAGTTTATCTCATATATGTGGGCTATAAAAATCTTTACATTATTCAGAAAGCATCACGCTTACCTTAGCATCGTATAGACAAAAGTTGGGAAATTGGTTTTTGTTAGTAGTGACTGTCATATTCAAAGAAATGAAATAAGGCTTTATCATTGCTTCAATTGAGTTAAATGAAGGAATTCAATTAGATATAAATGATTATAAAATATGTTTTCTCTGATGAGCAATTCTCCACCAAACCTGGAAATTGATTTTACTTAAGTTATGGAGTTCCATGATTGAAGGGTGATTTCTCTAAATAAATTACGCCGACGCGTTGAGTTAGACTGTCCAAATTTTCTGAATTTATTGTAATCGTTAAAGTCCCCCAGAGCCCACACAAGAGGCACACAAGAGGCACTGAGCATTAATCGAGCTACTTACTTTAATCGCGGCGAGTTCCAGTCATCCCACTGTGGCATCCTGAACATTAACCTAAGTTAGACAGTTAGCGATAAACGTGTAGAGCTGTGTATGTGTGAGTGTGAAGCTAGCGTGGATCAGGAGTCAGTCTGGTAGATGAAGCCGAACAATAAAGATGGAGCTCCGCTCCCGTGTTAATGATAAATAGTGTTTAGTTTAATATAAATAAATAGGAAAATATCACATTGGCGATCCTGCCATGTTGGTAAATAGTGATTGTGTGAATGAAACCTGACAGAAAAATACTGGAAAAAGTCGATTTCCCTTTGTAAAACAATAAAATAAATAAAAGTTGCGCAAAAGGACAGCATCGGGGCGACGATGGCAGCGGGCAGCCGAGCAGGCATTGTCATTACGAGGCGGTGGGCCTGAGGCCGAGATGCTGGAGTTTCGGTGAGCATGTTCCGGTTGTTTTGTTTGTGTGATGCGAGCGGAGCAGAAATATGTGTGAAAGTATGTGTGTGTGCGAGTGTTATGCGTGATAATCGCGTGCGCGGTCTGATAGGTTAGGATGTTAAAGAGGTTTGAGTGTATGCGGCTCGGTTTGGTTTTGGCAAGAGGGGCTGCTTTGCGTCTTCTTCTTTTCAAATGTCGAAACAATGCCCACGAGCCCTGCGCCGAAGTTTCTCCCTTTTCATCTCCCCCGCACTGCGCTTTGCGACCAAACTACTCTTATCTCCTGCATTCGTCACGGAATGCAAAGAACGCAGTAATTTTTTATTTCGCGTTGCGCAGCCATCACCCAGATTTATCGACGCAAGCACATTTTTTTTATGGAGCGGGAGGAAGAGGAATCGAAAGTGAGGGGAGCAGGACTGAGTGTGTGTGTTTGATGTTTAATTGTGAAATGTCGGTTTTTTTTTCGCGGAGTGAATGTGTGATGCACAGACGGCGCATTCAAGGAGTTTTGTTTACATGATGCACGATTAAGGGGTTCTGATTGAAGTAGTCAATTATAACATTACCCAAAATTGGGTGAGCGGAAGTATGATGTTTACTTTATACACATTGACGAGTTTCAATAGGAATTTTGGTTAATGTTTAGGTGCTGTATGGGAACAGCATCTAATTCCAGTGTGCCTCTAATGTTGGCAGGTCAGAACTTTGACATTCAATTGAAGCTAATTAAAAGCGTTTTCAACTGAAATCCAATGACAAATAGCTCAACAGGAAGTGAGCAAGCAAGTTTCTATCAAAAGTTTTGCAAAATAAGTTGTTTAAATAGTGAAAATCAGCAAATTGGATGGAGTTAGGAGCGATTGCTTAACCTGCCAAACATACGAGAATTTCCCGTACTTATTAAACAAAAAGCTTTATAGCCACGAGTGATTTTAGTACAGTTTTCTTCAAAGAACAGGTGTCTTTGTGTGCTTGGGGATGCATAATGATCACTCTTGTCTGATTTTAGATTATCCACTGTAAGGCCTGAGGTAAAAAGAGTCATGAGGGTTTGTGTATAATCATTGGATTTAGAAATACATACTGTATCTATAACATTTTAAACTGACAAAAAGTTTAGTTTCGTAAGGTCTGGTTTGAAGTCCCAAAAGTCCTCAATGGAAAAATATGATAGTTAAAGTACTTTAAATTTCTAAAAAAAAAAGTTGAAATGTTGTAAATCATAACCAATTTACTATGTTGCGTTTGTTGTCGAATAGTTTGAGAGATATTTACAAATATGCGAAAAATAAAAAGTTGATAGCAGTGGATAACGAATTGCTTTTTCATATTAAACTGCCTTTACCTTCACTAAATGCAATTTCGTGTTGAGGGAATTCTTAAGACTTATATTAATCTATTAAACATTAGTACAAGGAATTATAACGACACACTACACTACTTTGTGCGATCAGGGGTAGTACAGTAATACCGTTGCTACTTCAAAAATGCAAAAAACAATGTTTTGTAAGAGAAAATGTATAGAAGGTTTTCAATGAAATTGATGATTTTAGAGCATAAAAAGAGATTTTGGATTTTAGAGCATATAAAGAGATAAAAACAACTGCTGCGAGAAATTGAGTCGGGTTTAGCCCAAGGACAATCGTCCGAAAAAGTTGAGTCGGGTTTAGCCCAAGGCCAACTGCAGCAAAAAAAGTTCCAGAAGGTTGAGTCGGGTTTAGCCCAAGGCCAACTGCAACAAAAGAGTTCCAGAAAAGTTGAGTCGGGTTTAGCCCAAGGCCAACTGCTGCAAGAGATTGAGTCGGGTTTAGCCCAAGGCCAATCGTCCGGAAAAGTTGAGTCGGGTTTAGCCCAAGGCCAACTGCAGCAAAAGAGTTCCTGAAGGTTGAGTCGGGTTTAGCCCAAGGCCAACTGCTGCGAGAGATTGAGTCGGGTATAGCCCAAGGCCAATCGTCCGAAAAAGTTGAGTCGGGTTTAGCCCAAGGCCAACTGCAGCAAAAGAGTTCCTGAAGGTTGAGTCGGGTTTAGCCCAAGGCCAACTGCAACAAAAGAGTTCCTGAAAAGTTGAGTCGGGTTTAGCCCAAGGCCAACTGCTGCGAGAGATTGAGTCGGGTATAGCCCAAGGCCAATCGTCCGAAAAAGTTGAGTCGGGTTTAGCCCAAGGCCAACTGCAGCAAAAGAGTTCCTGAAGGTTGAGTCGGGTTTAGCCCAAGGCCAACTGCAACAAAAGAGTTCCTGAAAAGTTGAGTCGGGTTTAGCCCAAGGCCAACTGCTGCTAAAGATTGAGTCGGGTTTAGCCCAAGGCCAATCGTCCGAAGAAGTTGAGTCGGGTTTAGCCCAAGGCCAACTGCAGCAAAAAAAAGTTCCAGAAGGTTGAGTCGGGTTTAGCCCAAGGCCAACTGCAACAAAAGAGTTCCTGAAAAGTTGAGTCGGGTTTAGCCCAAGGCCAACTGCAGCAAAACTGAAGGTTGAGTCGGGTTTGCCCCGAGACTAGCTGCAGCTACCGAAAGAGTCAAGTTGAGTTATTTTAATGGGGAGGATTACACAGTAGAGGACAAAACTGTACAAAAGAATAGATACTAACATGGAGAAAAAAAATACTACAGAAGAACTCCAAAGAAAGTTGTTAAAAAAACTTAGGATCGCGTTTCAATATAATGAGTTAATATAAAAAAAAGTCGAAAATGTATCGCAAAAATAATCTACAGGAAGGATAGGGCACCATTGCCTGCACAGAACTCACCGAAAAGAATGATGAAACCTCATAACAAATTAAGCTACACAATGGATTTCACAATGAACAGTTCCACTATAAAAAAAAAACAGTTCTGCAATCAAAGATATTATCCAAACAATGTTCCATTGTATTAAGAGGTAAAGCTGGGATTTATCTACGTATGTTTGACGACTTAATAAAAATAAAGAACAAATATAATCTATAACTACAGTTAAACACACATATACAAAAATATATGAGAAGAGAATGTATAAGACACGAATTTCGAAATTGTTATCAATCAAATTGTAAATAAATAACATTACATATGTACGTCAGTCAACATTGCAAAGTATGTTTATCTCTGAATCGAGGAATCTTATGTATATGGAAAAGAATACAAAAAGACAACCGCGGTATGAATCTAAATATGAATTGTTAAATTATAACTCTAGTAAGGCTACCACGACAGCATGAAACTCATTTTTGTTGAAGGTAAAGCCTTGAATCACTCTCTCAGAAAAAGCATTGTCATCACAGAATGCTCTCTAATCAATCTCATAAATATATAGGAAGATTCCAGTGATTTATATCAAAAATGGTTCCATCTGTAACAGTGTGATAAAAAGCTCAATAGGCGAAAATCAATCAAGGTTATGCCAAAGATTTGTAATATAATTTGTTAAAGTAGTGGATGGAAATAGGACCGACTTCTAAAACATATGTAACTGACCACTTGGAAGATAGTAATGTTCTGAAATTCGTTTTATTTAACAATGCTATTGAATAATGTAATGCAAGCCTTATGGCAACGACAGATTAATGTTATGTTTATTAAAGAAATGAGAGATGTGGATCGGTAAAATGGCGTGAAACATTATATTTCTAAGCAACTTTCATTCAATTTATTGCATTGTTTCAGTATTGTTTGTGTACAGTTACTTTCCTTAGTTGATATATAGACTAATTCTCAACAGTTAATAAACTCAAAGTTAAGGAATGATTTAGTAGGCATCTAATACATCTAGTAGTTTGATCACAGGGAAAAGCAGCCTCCGAATTAGAAAATAGAAGGAGTAAAGATAGATGAAAGGAGTTGTATAATATCACAGCTCAAACATTTTTAAGAAGGATGTTCATTGAAGCTTATATTTTAATAACATGGCTCGCGTCTGCCTATGAAAATATGAATTTTAGTTGGAAGAGGAATCCTTAGAGAGTTTTCATTTAAATTGATGTTATAATACGATTAAATATGTTAAAAAGAGGTTTATGATTTTACATACACGATAAACGTGGTTTTCACATTATATTTTACGTTTCAGAGCTTAGTATACCGGCAGGCGTGGTGAAATGGTTACGCTGTCCGCTTTATAAGTGGATGGTAGTGGGTTTCGATTCCCATCTGCTCCAACCATCCATCAGATGGGGAAGTAAAACGTTGGTCCCGGCCATGGTAGTTGTTAGGCTGTTAAGTCATTCCTGATATGGTAGTCGTCTTCCTGCTACAAAGGCAAACAACACACCAAACCAAGCCTGTTCCAGTGGAATCGCTGGGTGCGGTTGGACTCGCAATCCAAAGGTCGTCAAGTCGAACTCTTGTGTGGAAGATTCCTTGGAGTAGAAAGAGGTTTGGGTGCTTACCCCATTCAAGCTTTTAGACTCTTTGGTTCGAGCAGAAACTTGCAATAGAGACCAAAAAAAAAAACCTGGGGGACGTTAAAGGGGATGGTTTGTTAGTTTTTAGCTTGGTATACTGCTGATTTTTTTTTTCTTTATTTTTTTCGTTACTTTAGTTGACTCGGAGGAAACCAGGATAGTTGGACGATCAATAATTACGCATAAGGGGAAATGGATCCGCATCACTTGCATAGTTGATATCGGCAGCCTAAGCCGATAGCCTTCGCTTTACGGGACGGACACTTTACCAGGCGTTGCAAAACATGAGACGAGAAGTGGCAGAAAGGATTATAGTTTAAAATTAACTTTATTGTTTTGTTAGTTTACTTATTATAACATTCAATTTGGCAAGGGGAGGATGTGGCATCCTGAACATTAACCTAAGTTAGACAGTTAGCGATAAGCGTGTAGAGCTGTGTATGTGTGAGTGTGAAGCTAGCGTGGATCAGGAGTCAGTCTGGTAGATGAAGCCGAACAATAAAGATGGAGCTCCGCTCCCGTGTTAATGATAAATAGTGTTTAGTTTAATATAAATAAATAGGAAAATATCACACCCACATGTTCGGAACGGTTTACAGATCGGCCATTGTTCAAAAAATCATTCATGTGAAAGCTTTTCTTGTGATCTTTCGATTGATGTATCGACCGATTGTAAATTTTTACGTTTTTACATTTTTATCTATAACATTGGCCCTTGAAATCCACAAATTCGGAACACTCTTTTCTTACGAATGTAAACAAACTTTTTATCACTCCAGGAGTACATATTACAACAAAAACAAAATATAATAAATAATGACTTCGCACCCTGAAACTTATGAAACTCAAGCTTATTGATGTTTTATACATGGTCCGATGAGGTTTTTTTTTGTGAAAATATCAGTTAAATTCAGGCAGTGTTTCGCTGCTCTGGATAAAATAGTTTTGAAATGATTTTTTTACTAGTGGAATAGCAAGAGAATGTCCAAATGAAGGTCCTAAAAATGGTTGGGCCTACAGAAAAGCTGCATTTGGCATGCTATTGAAAAATTGTCACAAAAGTGTTCCGAATTTTTGGTTGTTTTTTTTTTGCTTTATGATTTTGAAATAGTTTTCTTTGTTACCTTCTTAAAAAATAAATTAAATCTTTCTTTTTTGTCAAATCAGTTTATATGGTCATGCTGAGTTATTAAATTGATTTTCGAAATGTTGACTTTGTTTTCACTCACTTTACTTATCAAATTTTGAAAAGTATTATTGAACTTTGAAGTTAGATTTTTTTCACTTCACGAGTAACTTTGTTTCTTTGCTCTTCTCATCAGCTGGTGTTGAAGTCTACATGTTTTTCTAGAATTTTTTTTTTTGTGATTTTTTAATTAACTTTTTTCAAAAATTCTATTTCCAAAAGACCGTTTTTTTAAATTTTACTGAATTTGATATGTTTTAGGGGACAAAACCCCGCATCTTTAAGGCGGGAAAGGACGGGACGAGAGGAAGTATGGATCAAAATTTTGCTGACGAGTTATGTTTTATTTTAAATAGTGAGTTATGTAAAAACATTAAATCTTGTTATTTTTCGACCAGATTTTTCATGAATAATCGAATTTGTAATTGAAAAGTACTTAACAGGGCTCCGTTTTTTAGATATAGCCACCGAAATTTTGATTTTGAAAATCTGAGAAAAAATTTTTGTTTGAAAGGTTTAGAAAATTTGCTATGAAATCTTCTCAGATACATTGAAGATTATACTTCTGGTTGCTGATCTTCAATGTCTCTTTGACAATTTTATACAGTCATGCCTCGGTTTAGCACCGCATATGGGGGATGCAAAACCGAGGCGTGCATAACCGAGGCACAGAGCTTATGGGATTTTGGCTATATGGGAGACATTGGCTTTAATCGTACGAAAAATCATGCAAACATCAAAAAATTATAGTGTTTTGAAATCGGGATGATGTCAGCTATCCATAAAAATTATTATTTCATGAAAATTTTCACAAAAATACGTATTTTTCCTGTATTTAGAAAAAGCATTTTTTTTCTCTAAAGAAACCAAAAATATATTGTTATTGCAATATGGGTATCAAATGATCAGGTTTTTCCATATATTTTGGATGTAATAACAACATTTTTAAGAAAATACTCAAAATTTTCACAAAACTACGTCTTTTTGAAAAAATAACTCCAAATTTCAATTATTACAATATGGGTAACAAACGATCGGGATTTTTTCATACATTTTGAATGTAATAACAACATTTTTAGAAAATACTCAAAATTTTCACAAAACTTCGTATTTTCGAATAAAATACTGAAAATTTCCGTTTATACAATGTTGGTATCGAACCATCGGGATTTTTTCATACATTCCGAATGCAATTACAATATTTTTTGAAAATACTCCAAAATTTCACAAAACTACGTATTTTCGAAAAAAAAATAGTCAAAATTTCCGGTTTTACGATGTTGGTGTCGAACGATCGGGATTTTTTTTAAATATATTTCGAATGTTATAACAATATTTTTTGAAAATACTCAAACTTTTCACAAAACTACGTATTTTCGAAAAAAATACTCAAAATTTCCGGTTTTACAATGTTGGTATAAAACGATCGGGATTTTTTCGTACATTTCGAATGTAATAACATTTTTTTTTAATACTCCAAATTTTCACGAAACTACGTATTTTCGAAAAAAATAAGTCAAAATTTCCGGTTCGAACGATCGGGATTTTTTTATATATTTCGAATGTAATAACAATATTTTTTTTAAATACTCAAAATTTTTATAAAACTACGTATTTTCGAAAAAAAAAATTAAAATTTCTGTTTTTACAATGTGGGTATCAAACGATCGGTACTGTTTCATACATTTCGAAAGTTATTAAAAAAATGAAAATACTCAAAATTTTCACAAAACTACGTATTTTTGAAAAAAATGATTTGATTATTTGATACTCATATATTGTAAAAACTGAAATTTTGAAAAGTTTAACAAAAATACGTAGTATTTTCAAAAAAATATTGTTATTACATTCGAAATGTATGAAAACATCTGGATCGTTTCATACCCACATTGTTAAAACGGAAATTTTGAGTATTTCATTCGAAAATACGTAGTTTTGGGAAAAATTTGAGTATTTTCTAAAAATGTTGTTATTACATTCGAAATGTATGAAAAAAATCCGATCGTTTATACCCATATTGTAAAAATTGAAATTTTGAGTATTTTATTCAAAGTTTTGTGAAAATTTTGAGTATTTTCTTAAAAATGTTGTTATTACATTCGAAATGTATGAAAAAATCCCGATCGTTTGATACCCATATTGTAAAAATTGAAATTTTGAGTATTTTTTTTTCGAAAAAACGTAGTTTTGTAAAAATTTGGAGTATTTTCTAAAAATTTGTTATTCTATCCGAAATGTATGAAAAACCTGATCATTTGATACCCAAATTCCAATAACAATATATTTTTGGATTCCTTAGAGAAAAAAAATCATTTTCAAAATACAGTAAAAATACGTATTTTTGTGAAAATTTTCAAGAAATAATAATTTTCATTATCCCGATTTGAAAATACTATAATTTTTTGATGTTTGCATGATTTTTCATATGATTAAAGCCAATGTCTCCCATATAGCCAAAAACCCATAAGCTCTGTGCTTCAGTTAAGCACTGGGCCGTGCTTAACCGAGGCAGCTGAACGGTGCAAAACCGGGGCAGTGCAAAACCGAGGCATGACTGTAGCACATTTTTTGAAACTTTTTTCGGAAATGGTCACTCTTTTTAAAAATTGAAAAACTGCAAATATTTCGCTCCAATCCAACTTTCGGTGGCTGTAAATTGAAAACGAACCCTATTTTTAAAAATCTGTACAGTACTTTTTGATTGCTAATTCAATTTTATACAAATTTTTTTTTTGAGGAATCTGATCTTTGTTCAAAAATCAATACTTATTTAAAAATCATAACTTGGCGACAGATTTTTTGACCATGTTTTTTATGGCTCAAAAGTTGCGGTTTTTTTGTCCCCTCGAACATATTTTAAAAAAAATTGAAGATAAAATAATACTTAGTTTGAGAAATTGAGTTTTTGTGAAAAAAAGGTAATAAAAAAGTCGGCACCTGTACCTATTTTTATCTCAATAATCCTCAAAAATTCCAACAACTTTGCCGAAGACACCAAATGGATCAGAAAAATCACTCAAAAGTTACAGCTGTTTGAATATTTACATACCATTTTTGTATGGACAGCAGCCAAAATTGTCTGGAGACTTGTATGGGTGAACCAAAGACACAATATAGCTTCTTTGGACATAGGGAAGGTCCCCACAACATTTGAGCGAAATAAAAAATACAAATAAAATCCATTTTTGGTCATGGTAGAGTCCTCTACATAAGTTTTCTACTAAACACTAACATCGTCATTATCGAACCACCATTAAATTCGTCAACAATATCACCAAAGCTGCTTGATTAAGTTACCTTACCAGTAAATATTAATTTATAAAACCATCACGTCCTCTCCTCATGATGGTCGTAAAGTTGTAACCATGCCACAAAATGACCCAATCACACATAACCTTCATATGCCCAAATAAACACGAGTACGATTTTTACGCCACATCCACGGGCACACGTGTTTGTGCGAGGGGTGATGGGCCAACAACAAACCACCACGTGGGCAGTAGATATTTTTTTTCGGTTTTCGGCCCAACTCACGCGCTGGTCAACCGCACATGAAACGTGATAAAAATGGAAAATTTATCACCACAAAAACCGCATTTTCCACCCAAGTTTTGAGTGAAATTTGCGTGGAAATTTTTAGGGGGTAGAAGAGTCCGAGAGATTTCCCTTTTATTCGTTCCTGGTGAGGACGCTCCTTTGTCGGTTGCGTTAAAGCGAAGCCGGGTCCTCTCTAAACACATCAAAAAACGTTATCGTTGAGATGCCCTCCTCCGAGTGCGAAAGGAGAGGCCACTTGGTAAAAGTTATCATTGTACCGCGTCGGAGATGAAGGTGCGCCTCTCCAGAAACAAGTGCACTCACTTTCCGTGTAACGGCATCAAGCGCCTGGAACGAGATTTTTCCTCATATTCCCATGTAAAGCTACATGCTGCTCGCCGTACACGAAACGCAGATGTTGTTTAGAGCGTTTACGTCGAGAGGATGTGCCCTGGTCCTGTAGGTAAAACGAGGAAAAGTTCCATGGTTTGTGACATTCTTCCTCGTTGGAAGTTGCACATGTTCTACATATGCCATTAAAGTTGACATTTCGTTTTGCTCCGTCGTGGAGAGAGCTCCATAATGTGCACACAGTACACGTGTCGTGCCGTTTTATCTGAGGTTTTATCAGTGAATGTGATGGCGCATGATAGACATGATTTTCTGCAAATATATGCCAGGAATGTAAACAATTCCATGCAGGCAGATATGTTTTGCCACAAACTGGGGACGGCAGAGAGCGCTTTCAGCATTCCATGCAATTTCATTCTCGGGAACAACATTGTTAGTCTGTTGATTCTATTGGATTAAGCTTTTTTATTGTGCATTTTTTAAAGCCGTTCATAGCAAACTATTCAAAATGGATTTATTGTCAACTTTTTTGATGTCCACAATTTTTGCCTTCCTCACCTTACTGCGGAAAGGCTACACGGAGAGACCGGCCGGGGCAAATCTAAGAAAATCTTGGTTAATTTAACTAAAAGTATGGGTTAATTTTTTACACAGCTTTTTTTCAACAATCGATTGTTGATTTTGTTAACCTAAAATTGCTGACCACCAGTAATTAAAATTAACTAAAAAACTAACTTAATCCACCTATGTGGTTGGAGCCTTCCTCACAACAATGGCTGTACACAAGTTTCATCTATTTTTTAGATCCGGCTTCCAAAAAGTACATCGATATCACTTAAGTGGCCATATCTCGAGACAGGGTTGTCAGATCTTCAATGTTTTGGGCTCGTTGCAAAGGTTTTTTGATAACCTAACCAACGATGGGTCGGATGATGGATCCGGACAAAGTTTACATACATTTAAGTGAGATCCGGCTTCAGAAAAGTACATAATTGTCACTTCCCTAGTAACATTTTAGGTTTTAAGTAGGCCATAAAAGCCTATTTAGGCCGTATGAGGGTTTCCAGAACCATGATAAAACCTGTAAGTTTAAAAATGTTACTAGGGTTAAGTGGCCATATCTCGAGACAGGGTTGCCAGATCTTCAATGTTTTACACTCGTTGGAACAGTATTTTGATAACCTAACCAACAATGGGTCGGATGGTGGATCCGTACATAGTTTACATACATTTAAGTGAGATCCGGCTTCAAAAAAGTACATAAATATCATTTAAGTGTTCATAACTCGAGACAGGGTTGCTAGATCTTCAATGTTTTAGACTCGTTGGAAAGGTATTTTGATAACCTAACTAAAGTCGGGTCGTATAGTGGAGCCGGACATAGTTTACATACATTTAAGTGAGATCCGGCTTCAATAAAGTACATCAATATCACTTAAGTGGCCATATCTCGAGACAGGGTTGCCAGATCTTCAATGTTTTAGACTTGTTGGAAAGGTATTTTGATAACCTAACTAAAGTCGGGTCGTATAGTGGAGCCGGACATAGTTCACATACATTTAAGTGAGATCCGGCTTCAATAAAGTACATCAATATCACTTAAGTGGCCATATCTCGAGGCAGGGTTGCCAGATCTTCAATGTTTTAGACTCGTTGGAAAGGTCTTTTAATAATCTAACCAACGATGGGTCTGATGACGGACCCGGACATAGTTTACATACATTTAAGTGAGATCCGGCTTCAAAAAAGTATATCAATATCACTTAAGTGGCCATATCTCGAGACAGGGTTGCCAGATCTTCAATGTTTTGGACTCGTTGGAAAGGTCTTTTGATAACCTAACCAACGATGGGTCGGATGATGGACCCGGACATAGTTTACATACATTTAAGTGAGATCCAAATATATGTGAAAACACATTTTTATACATAACTTTTGAACTACTTATCGAAACTTCAATCTGTATAAAACTCGATCTATGGGACCCTAAACCAAGTCGAATGCAACAAGTTCGGGTCAAATCGGTTCAGCCAGTGCCGAGAAACATGAGCTAGTTTGTTGGTCACATACATACATACACACACACATACACACACACATACACACACACATACACACAGACATTTGTTCAGTTTTCGATTCTGAGTCGATATGTATACATGAAGGTGGGTCTACGACGTTTTTATACGAAGTTGATTTTTAGAGCAGGATTATAGCCTTACCTCAGTGAGGAAGGCAAAAATAGTTGGAATTGCATTTTTTGTTGGTTAAATGACCGAAAAAAATTCTAGCAGTCGACTGCTAAAATATTTTTTTCAGAAAATTAACTAAAAATTTCTTGTTTTCAACTGAAATATTGTGGAATATTCTGTTAAAAACTGGCTGGAACATATTTTTCAACTATTTTTCAACATTGTTTTTCGTTGTATCAACCGAAATATTTTTGCATGGAGTAAATTATTAGTGGTTTGTAACAAAACATTTCTTAATTAGACATAATTTATGTAAGTGTTGATATATATTTTCTTTAATTATCTAACGATATAGGCTGGGCCGATTTTCTAGCTATATTTTAACTAATGCCTTACTTGAAAACAAAAAAATATTCGTACATGTAGTCAATAATTAGCTGTTGTTAGCAATATTTTTATTGAATTTGCAGTAAATTTTATAATAATGCCTCACAAATTAATGCTGAGTTTTTTTTTATTTTCGCATTTATTCTGCTTAAAAATTTAACGTTTTGTACTCATTGGTTTTTTTTGTTGCATTAAGTTGTTAAATTACTGTTAAAAAGCATCAAAACATTTTTTTTAACTGTTGTTATAAAACATGTGAAATTTGACTAATGTTTAAAAAAATTACATTGCATTAATCTAAAAAAAATAAAAAATAAAAAAGCATATTACAAATTTCTCGTGAATTCCTTAAAAATAGAAACCGAGCAAAATTTTCACCAAACTTTAAGCTTATATTTGTATTATGTTGTATAAAATTAAGTGTTGTATTCACTTACCATGACTGTGAAATCATTCGATAAGTCATCATCATCTACAACGGTCTCAGGACACAGAATTTTCACCAAAGTGAACCTTTTGCTCAGGGCCGTAGCCAGGATTTTTGTTCGGGGGGGGCTTGGGTGCAAAAATTCAAGGAGTATAAAAATCAGCAAATCATTTATACCATCACTTGGTTTGTGGTATAATTATTGAGATGAATTGTAAAATTTTAATGTAATGTATGCAAGAAAGTTTTCGAAGATTTTCATATTAAGTTATCAATGTATTTATTGAAGAAACTCGTTCGTCATTTTTTTTTCTTTATTTTAACAGCTAGTTTGTATTAAAGGAGTAGAGAAAGTGTTTTTTTTAACATTTTCTTGAATTGTTTAATTGTAATCCAATTTCGTGATAAACGTCGCTAAATTTTAAATATACTTAACTTGAATCAAATTTTTGAAAGCATAATTTTTTTTTTAAAGAAATATCGATTTATCTAACCATAAGTATTATGTTTTCTGTATTTTATACTGAGAGAAATTTTAAACCGTCTGGATTTACATTTTCAGCTGTGTGATAATTGTTATGGTTTATCTAACATTTTTCATTTTTTCTAGCACAACATAAAACTCATAACTGGAATATTTGTTTTTCTTAAAATTTTATAAACAAACTTAAACAATGTTTTATTTTAATTGTTCTAAGCTATTGAAGCCATTTCATATTTTGCGAAGCTCCTGGTGCTCTCAAAAATAAATAATTTTAATGAAATACAAAAAAATATAATCGTTGAAATTTCAGCTTCTGAAGTGTCTCCATGACAAAAAAAAATTACGTCGAATCTCAAGTTTACATCAACTGAGTTTACATGTGATTCATTTTTTCCGTGTCGAGTAAATTCACTTTTTTTTTCTGTGTAGGCCTATAATAAATATATATTTGAAGAAAAAAAATCAGTGCCTGTGTTTAATTTTAATGTGTTAAAAAATTTAGATAAAATGTATTAAATTAATTTTTAACGCCAAAATATTCACTGGAAGAGTTGTTAATAATGCATATGTAACCATTTTTAAATGCATATGTAACCGTTAAAATTTTTCTCGATTGCATCAAACATTAAAACGAATCATGTTTAACTTTAATATTCCGACTAAACGCCATTTTCAAATTCATTACTCATTGTATTCTGAAAATTGGTCCAGAATTTGAGCAAAAATAAAATTTTAAAACATGACAAAAAAAATTTAATCAGATCTCAATTCTAAAGATAATTTTTTAATAAAATTTTAATCTATAAACATGTTTAATAATTTAGGATTGTAACCATTTATTAAAATCGATGTTTGTTCAAGCAATATCTTGACTCTAGGAACAAAATCCTGCACATTTTATGGTTTAGAAATTTTATATTTACGAAACGTTGCTAAATTAAAAATAAAGAAAACTTTATGTAAGAATTCATAAATTGATAGTTTTATCCTGTAAATCTAATCTTAGTCTGCACTTGAATTCAAACATACCAATATTCAAAGCATAAAAAAATAAGATTATTAAAACATAATTTATTGAAATGATTGAAAATTATTTTTTGAATATCTTTATTTAAAAATGATAAAAAATGTTTTTTTTTATAATTTAAGGTTTTTTTAGTTGTAATTATTTTATATTTGGAATTTCTGATTTTTTTGAAATTATCATGTGTAATTATTATCTTAAATTTTTGTTTTAAAAGTAAAGAATACTTTATGTAAGAATTCTTAAATCAATTACATTTTTCCTGTAAATCAAATCTTAGTCTGAATTTTGCTACAAGAACTATATTTTATTTTCAAACGAAAATTTTAAAAAAGTTCCTGTAGTACGGAGACTCTTAAAACTCCATACAAAAAAAATCTCAAGGAACGGTCAAGAAAAGGTTTACGAAAAGACTTCTCTTAAGCGGTACGCAGCTTAAAAGGAACAGAAACAAAAAGCGTCGTTTGATATTTCTTCGGGAGCAATATGTGTTGATGAGATTTTGATTTGTTTATTTGGATGCGACTGAAAATAACGTTTGAAAATAATGTATTCGCTTAAATAATATTGAAGAATTGCCTCATGAAGCTGACTATCAAAACGCTGAATCTTAAAATGCTGAAATAAGGGAAAAGCCATTACAAAAATCACTTAATTTTCTGGTAAATATAAATTAATTTAGGAATACTAGAATTCAAACATAAAAATATTTAAAGCATCCAAAAATTAAGATTGAAAAAACATAATTTATTGGATTTTGAATGACTTAATTTTAAAATGATATTTTTTTTAGTTTAGGATTTCTTAAGTATCAATTATTTTATTAATTTTTCAGTTTTAGATTTTTTAATTTTTGGAATTTCAGATTTTTTGATATTATTCTGTTGAATTGTTATCTTAAATTTTTTATGTTTTTATTATTTTTATTTTTAATTTCTGGCATTTCTTTGTCTTATACCAAAAAAATTTAAATCAAAAATTATGAAAATTTATAAATTTGAAAGTGTAAAATTTTTAATTCTTCAATTAGCCGTTGCGAATATTATTCTGAAGTTTATGTCACTAAACTCTGACCAAAGTTGAGAGGGTTACAAATCAAAACTACAAGCTATGGTTTTATTACTTTAAAAGTGTTCAAAACACACTTTAAATCAGTACAGTTGTTTTGCATCATTAGTTTTCAAAATATCTAGCTGATGGCGAAATCCTTTTTTCGTGAGAAAAAACTTTTCGCGGTTCCGCGACATGTTACAAAAATTCTAAATATTTTTAAACGAGCCCAAACATGTCGTATATGATTATCAAAGCAGGAAAAACATTTCAAATTTGTTTTCCGGACCGACCTGGTCGCTGGTCCTAAAAAGACTTAATCGAAATAAGTTATTTCCATTAAAATTGTGAAGCTATTTTTTTTTAAATATTGTATTTGCTCTCTGTTTTTTGGTCCATTTTGAAAAGGTGGCAACATAAACTTTGGAAAATATTTACAATTGATATTCAGAAATAAGAAATTATAAAAAAAATAATAAAGAAATTTTAAAATTTTCAAAATGCAAATTCTAATCTGTAAAATCCAAAAAATAGAAATTAAATAGTTTAAAAATGAATTATTGATCAGAAATTATATAATTTGAAAGTGATGTTTAATTAATTTAATTTCAGAGTTTTTGAATCCAAGCCAAATCCAATTTTTTATAACGTTTTGAATATTTTTATCATTTTATTTCTTCCTTTAAAAATCGCAAGCTCATGCACAAAGTGAAAATTAGTTGATAATAAGTATTCACTTAGTTGATCTTCCGATTTTTGATATATTAAATAAAAATTGGAGATTGACCACGGTGGAAACTAAAAAATGTGACCAAAAAAAAGCATTTTGGACGAGTGGTTTCGGAAAAAAGGTTTACGAAAAAGTAATAAAAAAATACACACAGATATTTCTCAAGCATTTTTCTCTAAGGTCTTAGATATGTAACTAACCATATTCTTAAAATCAAAACGATAAAATTAGAATTGTATTTCTGATAATAGTCAAAATTCACTCAAATGTTTTTCATATTAAATGCTTTCGTTTTTTAAAACAAAATCTAAATATTTTTGAGAAATTATGATAAATTTTGAAAAATGTAGAGAAAAAACATGTATTAACAGTTTAAAGGTTTTAATGCAAATAAAGGAGGGCTATTAATTTTACAATCCAAATTCGACTAACCGAAGCCTCGATTATCCAAAGTTTCGATTATCCGAAATTCGAAGGACTTCGGAAAACCGAATCAGGAGCAAATGAAATCGGTATGTTTTATTTGCTTGTTTTTAACATCTAATTCGGCATCTGTTTTTTTAATGGTCCAATACACCAAGTTTTTGCTTTTTGGGTGTTTTTTAATACCCCTGACGGTTTCAAAAGCACCCAAAAAGCAAAAACTGGAAATTTGGTTTATTAGACCTTTAAAAAAAACACCAGAAATATTTCTTGACCTCCATTTTGACCGCCACATTGAATCCAAAAATTCTAAATTATTTTATGGTTCTTCAGGGGTCATACTCAAGTTCTACAATCAAAAATAAGACAACAAGATCTAAGGATTTTTGCTGTCCCTATTCAGACTGTAGTCCCGATTCGCCCCAGATGACGGTAATTATTTCTATGTAGCCCCTTAGAGCAGTCCGCTCGGAAATTGCTATTTTCGAAGGTTAATAACTTTTTAGCAAAAAACCCAAAAAAATAAGGTGTCTTCGGGAAAGTTTTACCAATGTTAAAGAAGATATTAGTTCTGAAAATTGATAAGAACTGGATAGTTATTGCGCCTTCCATTGGTCAAAAACTGAAACAGTTGCTTTTCTCCATACAATTTGACGATTTTGCCCAAACTTGGTGGTCAGTGGTCAGAAAAAGCTCAAATTTTGGAACTTAGGCTAGTGATGCGTAAATCTTTGATTTCAGGGGATAGCCCCAAGTAAGCCCAGATTTGGACCATCCTAACCAATGTAATGCTAAAACTACAAGATAAATGAGATGTTACTGAATGGATATCCAAATTTTGGATCTATGATCTACAAAAACTGAGCCCGGCAATGGACAGGCAAATTACTTAGTTTGATCAATCAATTCTTGATTCTCTATCTTACAAATTATTTCTGGGAAGAGAACACACAATCATTGATTTAAGATTTGTTTAAGGCAGTTCAATTTTTAAAAAAATGGAAAAAATTTCGGGGGGGGGCTGCAGCCCGGAAGCCCCCCCCCCCCCCTGGCTACGGGCCTGCTTTTGCTGCAAATAGACATTTGGAATTTATTAGTAATTTAATACAAAATTCTTAATTTCGGTTATAAACTGAAAAAAGGAACGTAAATAAATGTAATTATAATGAGGAAAGAAGAAATATCAATAATGCTACTTACCAAGCTTGCATTAATTTAACAATTACTTTTGGAAACACACTTTTACTGCATTTGATTTAATTTATACAACGTACTCCGAATCCTGAAAAAAATATTTTGAGTTTAACTTACCAGTTTATTGAGCAGTCGTATTGCAACAAAACTTTCAAGATAATAATTATCTCCTTTTATATATTTTATATATTTTTATTTTTTGATATTTTACTTCAACTCTATTTTTTTATGTTGTCATGTACGCATTTCTATGTATTTTATAATTGATGATTCTGAAAAAAAATAATGGTTCATTAAGATTTTATCCGTCGTAAGCGTGAAGCTTTTAAATGATTCAGTTTTCTTATAAGAATCACATTAGATAAATTATTGTGCAAAAATAAACCCATACTTACTTGGATTAACCAGCATTTTGTTAAATTTGCCCGGGATGCTCCATCCGTTAAGAGTTGGCCCGCATCTCCCTTCTACTGCCCTCTCTTTCCATCAAACATTCTTATAACGTGTTCAACTCACTTGCATTAGAGGTCCTCATGGTGAAGGTCGTCCTCTTGCTCATCATAGTTTATCACCTGCAAAGAAACCATCAACAAACCTACTCACCAATTCCACCTCCCCAGTTGCGACACTTTGATTTGCCACTTCAACATTAGCCAAATAGTGTAATTTTCACCATTCACATCCTCTCACTTCATAATTAACAACACAAACTCAACAAATCGACCGCTCTCGTTTGGATCCAGACTTCAAATGACAGACGTAAACAAACCCAAGTTTATCTTTTAAATATTCAACCAATTGTTAATTATATTCAACAAAAAAAATCTTGATTTTTCTAAAACCAAAGCTAACAGCCGAACACGTTCATTCGAGTTCGGGAAATCTGTTAGCTTTTTGCCTTTAGCATTTTCAACAAACAGGTTATTAAATTAATACTGAATTTTGGTTAATTTAACTGAAAATTGGCAGTGACAAGTACGTTTTTGTTAAAATTTACGAAAGTAAAATCAACAATTTTAATTGTTAAAATTTCTGGGCACAGTCTCTCCGTGTATAAAATCACTCGAAAAATGAACTTCTTAATTCGACCTCGTATACCTATCGACTCAGAATCAAATTCTGAGCAAATGTCTGTGCGTGTGTATGTCTGTAAGTCCGTGCACCGAAAAATATGCACTCGATTATCTCCAGACTGGCTGAACCGATTTGGACCGTTCTGGTCTCATTCGATCCATCTTGGAGTCCCACAAGACCCTAGTCAATATTATGTTTTTTTTTATTAAAGTTTTGATAAGTACTTCAAAAGTTATGCTAAAAAGACGATTCTGGCTAAAGTTTGAAAGATTGCAAAAAGGGTGGGTTTTGTAAGCAAACCCGTCTGATCATACATTTTTAGAAAAGTGTTTGAAAGACCTTTCCAACAAGCCCAAAAGATTGAAGATCTGATAACCCTATCAAAAATTATGAGCACCTAAGTGTCATTTGTACACATTTTAGAGGCCGGATCTCAAATATCTTGATGAAAAAGTTGTCCGGATCTATCCGGAGATCTGGCTCCCGGGATTTTTTTTGATTTGAAACTCCCGGGAAAAATGAACAGAAATATTTTTTTTACTGCCTTAAGGCTTACAAAACTTTAAAGTAATAAAACTATTGAAAGTGAACAATTTTCATGAAACAGTCCCGTAGGTGTTGTTCTAATACTACGTCCAATGATTTTTGGGATTCTAGACCCCATACTCCATGTAGATATGTTGTAAGAAGTAAAATTTAGATAAAATTTGTAGGTTTGACATTCTTACTACAGAAACAAATACAGTTAAACCTCGCATATGCAACTCAAATGGGGGTTTCTTATGCGAAGCACGCATATGCGAGGTACAGGGCTTATGGGATTTTGGCTATATGGGAGACATGGCCTATATTTAAAAAAAAAATCATCATAACTATGCAAATTTATAGTGTTTTGGAATCGTTATGAAGTCAGCTATACAGCTACACCAAATTTACAATGTTTACGATGTTCTAGGTCATCCGAAACTTCCTCAAGTTAAGGCCTATGTGTTCACCGCCGTACAAGTATGAGGTAGCGATTGTGACTGTGGTTTTTGACCTCAGATCATATCCGGATAGCCTCAGGGAGGTTCAGGGACTAGTCTACCGATGTGTGGTGATGTTCTGGGTCTTCTGTAGAGTCCCGGGAGTTACGACCGATGGGTCTACCGCCGTAACAATATAGAGGTCGAAGATTTTTGACCTCAGATCATATCCAGATAGCCTCAGGGAGGTTCAGGGACTAGGCTACCGATATGTGGTGATGTTCTGGGTCTTCTGTAGAGTCCTGGGAGTTATGACCGATTAGTCTACCACCGTAACAAGATAGAGGTCAATGGTTTTTGACCTCAGATTATATCCGGATAGCCTCAGGGAGGTTCAGGGACTAGTCTACCGATATGTGGTGATGTTCTGGGTCACCTGTAGTGCCCTGGGAGTTACGGTCGATGGGTCTACCGCCGTAACAAGACAGAGGTCGGAGGTTTTTGACCTCAGATCATATCCAGGTACCCTCAGGGAGGTTCAGGGACTAGTCTACCGATGTGTGGCGATGTTCTGGGTCTTTTGTAGAGTCCCGGGAGTTACGACCGATGGGTCTACCGCCATAACAAGATAGAGGTCGATGGTTTTTAGCTCAGATCATATCCGGATAGCCTCAGGGAGGTTCAGGGGCTAGTCTACCGATATGTGGTGATGTTCTGGGTCTTCTTTAAGATCCCGAGAGTTACGACCGATGGATCGCATGATTAATCCGACCATCGTTTGTCTTCATCACAATTTCTGTAAAGTACTTTTCGATTCCTAACTTATTTACATTGAAAACTGTAGTCCAAAAATATTTTTCGAATGGTTTTAGGCCATTACAAATTTATTTTATGTTTTTGCCCCCTTTCAAAACCTCACCAAAAAATGATTGCAACAAATAAAAAGTCATCTTAACGCTCTGCTGCCCAAATTTTTGTTTCGAAAATTTTTACTTTTCCCGTGTTCGGAGGTCATTTTGAGCAACTTTTGTTCAACGAAAAACTTTATTTCTCTTGTTTTGCGTTTTTGTTGTTTCATTTTTAGTATTTTAATCTGCATTTATTTTGCTTAGTTTATGTTTGTTTTTGGTAGTATTTGGCCTTCTCTACCATCTCCTATCATTAAATTTTGCCTATCTTTTTTTTCATGTTTTAACACTAACTTTTTCAATTTTTTGCACGTTTTTCATATTTTCTGCTATTTGGCACCATTATCATTTAAATTGTAAATAAATGCGTAAAGTCATAGTCTGGGGCATCAGAAAAATCACTGCATACTTCTTTTTACCTAAAATATAAGAAATGTTAGTAAAAAACACTGCTAAAAATGACCTCTAAAAAAATGACATTTTTTAAAACATTTGCAAAATCACATAAAACAAGTAAAACTTCCAACCCATAAACTGTCTAAAATTTTAAGAGTTCTTCTTTCCAATGCTTTTGAAGATCAAAAATTGGTTGAAAAATTGATTTTCAGCGATTTTTTTAATTCGAAGCCCGTCTGAAGGCGGGGTTGGGTTGTAGAGGGTTGAATACTTGAGACGTTGTTTGGACCTCACCAATCTGACTGAAATTGTCAGGAGTTATATGGACTTATAGAACTAACAAATATGAGCACTCAGGCCACCAGGAAGTGGAGCAAATTGGGATACATAGTTCAAAACCGTCAAAAATCTTTTAAAAGCTGTTAAATTCAATTAAATTTCAAAATTTCAAAATTATTCAATTTAAAATCCATATTTAAAAGGGTATAATTGGATGGAAAACAACATTTTTAAGCATGTTTCTATTGTTAAATTAACTCAGGAATTCAGGTATTTGAAAAAAAAAATTCATAAAATGGGATCTTCCGAGCACTTTTAAACTTTTTGCAAATTTAGAATTGGGACCAGATCGAAAAATGAAGTAAAACTTCAGGCAAAAAATGTTTTCATAAATTCATTGATATTTCACTTATTTTAGGTTGTACCATCATAACTTTAACAGTCAAACCCGAAGCCTGCAATATGCGGAAATATGCAAAATAGCACCAAACTTCAATGTTTTATAGTGTTTTGGAATCGTCAGAATGTCTACTTTAAGGAAAAAATATGCAAATTAGTGGATTTTGGGGCGGGGTTCGGGGGGGAGGGGTGTACGAAAAAATATCCGAGCAAAATGCGTTACAGTAAATTTGTTAAATTTATATCTTATGCAAAACATGACCAAAACTCAAAATTTTATAGTGCTTTGGAAAGGTTCTCACCTGAACTTTATGTTAAAAATATAAAAAGACTACGCTTTCTATAAAGTTTTACTAAAAAAGTTAAGTAAACTTTTATTGTTTTATATACTAACATCCGTAAGAGAATAAAAACATGACTTTTCATCAGAAACATATTCATGCGACATATCTAACTTCCCAAAATTTCATGAATAGTCATCCAACCGGTTCAATAGTTGTACCGGTTGAACGTTTCTGGCACAAAATGTATCACGCGAGTAATTTTCCACGTTTTTGCAAATCGATATTAATTTTTTGATATATGAAATTAAAAGCCATGTTGTTAACGTTTCAATGTTAAATAAGTCTTTCAAAATGCATTATTCGCCAATCCCATCCAAACCAATCTTTACTCTTAAAACAAGTGTAAGTACAGATTTTTTTTGCGAAAGTATTAACTTTTTGTGGTGTAGTACATTAGAATTTGACTAAAATCTAAATATTAGAAAAGATTCCAAACATGTGAAATTTGCCTATCAACTCAGGGAAATGTATTTTTAATTGATTTCAGATCATTAGTCGTCTGAACAGTACTCTACGAAATCGGTCTTTTTTTAAATTATTTTTTTTAATCCGGCTGAATTTTTTTGGTCCTTTTGGTATGCCCAAAATTTTTTTGATCGATTCGATGTCTTCGGTAATGTTGTAGGTATGGATACTACACTGAAAAAAATTATACTGGGGAAAAAAATTGGTGATTTTTAATTTCACTTTTTGTCACTCAAACTTTATTTGCAAAGAAACATTATTTTTATTTTTTCTGATATGTTTTAAGGGACACCAAAAGCCAACTTTTCAAAAAAAAATCAGAACGGACAAAAAATCTTTGACCGAGTAATGCTTTTTTGAATCAATACTGGTTAAAAAAAATCGAAATATTGGTCGCAAAAATTTTACAACTTCATTTTTCAATGTAAAATTAAATTTGCAATCAAAAAGAACTCTAGTAAAATTTTGATCAATTTTGATTTTCAAGTTATAGCAAAGTTGAGGTATTTTTTTTGAATATTCGCAGTTATTCATTTTTTAAAATCATGTTTGAAAAAAACAATGAGAAGTTGAGAAAATTCTCTATATTTTGCTTTTCCATACGACCCTTAGTTGCTGAGATATTGCCATGCAATGGTTTAAACAGGAAAATTGATTTTTTTAAGTCTCACTCAAACAATCCATTATTTTCTAATGTCGTTTTCTCAGCAACTATTGGTCCGTTTTACAATGTTTAAATATGAAACATTTGTAAAATTGTTCGATTTTTTCGAAAACAATATTTTCAAAAAATTTAAATCATGATTAACACTTCAAAAGGGCGTGATATTGAATGTTTGGCCCTTTTGAAATGTTTGTCTTGATTTGAAAATGTTGAAAATATTGTTTTCAAAATGATCGAAAAGCAAAATTTCACGAATGTTTCATATGTTAACATTGTAAATCAGATTATTAGTTGCTGAGATATCCACATTAGAAAATGGTGGGTTGTTTGGGTGAGACTTTGGTGACTGACAGTTTTGGTTTGACAGCTTCGTACTCGATTTTTGCCCGGAAAAAGTGAAAGAAACGACACAGCTTCCTCTCGGAACATGCTTTATATATAAGTTTATTGAGAATCAGGTTGAAACATTGATACATTATTGTGAATCTTTATTTGAAAAAAGAAAATAATCAAAATTATGTATGAAAATCCGAAAATTTTAAATCCATAGCTACGTTAACTCTATGGGTTTTTGCACCGTTTTGCCTACCATCCGTTCAGCTGCCAAAAACAAAACTGTGACAATGCGGCCCGAGGGAAAAAAAACAATTGGCGCCAGATTTCTGCGGCCAAATCATTCAATAAACAAGGTGCGACCCATTTCGGGTTCACCAAATCCGGATGGAAAATTTTCTGGCAATCTAGCATAACCGCCCAGATTTGACTGTATGTGTGCGTGCGAGTGTGCCTCACCTGTCGTGGTACGTGTGCCAGAGACAAAAAAAAAAGCGGACATCGATCCGGATCTGAATCCGGCTTGCCCGACGACGGCCCGGTTGGTGGTGAGTCCACAGGAAAAAGCAAATAAATCTGCGTCCGGATGGTCGTAATTCTTTTTGCACCTTTTTAATAAATTCGCCTCGAGAGAGGGAGATTTTCGCTGCAAAACCCTTTCGAGACCACCTGCTGCGAGGACGCTCCAGGCGAAATGAATGGGCTGCCATTACTGCCAGGGAGAGACAGACTGTGTGGGAAAGTTCTGCACGTGGGGTGGGACACGGAATAAGAACAAGAAGATGGAGGTATCATCATTTTTGGTCACCAGTGATTTCAGCTGAAAGGTGGGCGGATTCCAGGTTTGCGGTTTTAGAGATGAGCTATTGCCGAAAATAGCATTATCTTCAGCTGCGCCATCTCAGGTGCATTTGGTGAGATTTGAAGTTATTTGTTCCATGGGATTATTAAAATTTTCACAAATCATCAAATTTCCTGTGATTTGTTTGAAAATTGCTATGATAGAAAGATGATTTTCAATTTTCTCTTTTTCACACAACATTACAGAAGATTCACCCAAACTTGAGTGGTCAAAACTTCTAATAAATTTGTGAAGACTCTGTCATTGGAATGTTATGTAACAGACATAACCAAAATGACGAAGAACGACGAAATTATGTTTAAACCAGTGTTTACCAGTTTTGAAGTAGAAAAGGCAAGCCGAATAGAATCCTAATTCGGAGTTCTTCGTAAAAAAGTAACACGTATAACCGAGACTCGAACCGAAGCTTGCAAGTCACGGAGAGGTTGAATGCAATCATGGCCTTCTTTGGCATTTGCACTCTTTATCTATATTCCTCTGTTAGCGATTCTGTGGATCTAACGTGTAGACGGTTGATCTCTTCACTGATTGTAAGAATAGCTGCAGTTTAATGTCAGTGAGTACATTTTAATTTCTAAACAAAATGTATAGGCTCCATTGATATTTTTTCATCAAATACCTGTTTATGGTTGTAAGCACGGCCTGTGTAACGCTTCAACTATAATGGCGTGTAGCACAACGAGCACGTTACTGACACTTTGCGCTTCAGGACCGACTCTGTCATCTGTGTAAAATAAGTGACGGAGTGTCAAGTGGCAAATCGTGCCTGGTAAAATTCGCGTTAGCGCGTTCTCCACTTTGACACTGTGCTGAAAATGCTGAACCTGGTATTCTGCTGGCTGACGACGACTATTCACAGCTCATCCACCGTGTCAAATATCGCCTAGGCGTGGTGATGAAAAGCCGTGAGCCAGCATGAATTTGCACAACGGTTGCTAAAATAGGGTTGTCTCGTGACAAAATGTGCAGAAAGGAACCGTTAAAATTTCCCACGATTCCCTACTTTCACGTGTCATTTTACACTAGACCCTGGCACATTGTTAGCTGCAAAGGAATTTGCTGAGATTTTCCGAAATCAGACTTTTCCGCCCACCTAGAAACGACAATTCTGGAGGCGTTTTCCTAGGCCGAGCGACTTCATGAATGTTAAATCCTCCTTTTCACCGTACACACCGTCCTTGCCCTTTTTTTCTTGGCTTTGGCCAAGTGGCCAACTGAGGAAAACCCAAACATTTGCCCTTTTTCCACGGGTTGGCGCTTGTGCATTAATTAGCTTCCACCCTCCACGACCCTCTTGCAATTCGAGCCAGGCCACGTGACGCAAAGAAATGTAACGTTGGGGGCAAGGTCAGAAGCGGAAGTCGGCCGACCGACGGGAGACATTGTGAAAAATTTGTTACAACATGCAGAAAGTTTTTCCAACTTCTTGCCCGAGCTGCGCTGCACGGAATTAATGAGCCAAAGTTGGAGCCAAAGAAAAGCTCCCAGCGAACTAATTAATTTCGGATTGATTCCGCTGCGATGCTCGCTGCGTGGTGTTTCTTTGGAACAATTCAGTGAACGAGAGAGGAGGAAAAAATTGAACAAATCCTCAGATTAATGAGCAAATTTGTTTGAAGGAAGCAAGTAGCTTGAATTTTTTTTGTATTTTTGTATTTTTGTATTTTTGTATTTTTGTATTTTTGTATTTTTGTATTTTTGTATTTTTGTATTTTTGTATTTTTGTATTTTTGTATTTTTGTATTTTTGTATTTTTGTATTTTTGTATTTTTGTATTTTTGTATTTTTGTATTTTTGTATTTTTGTATTTTTGTATTTTTGTATTTTTGTATTTTTGTATTTTTGTATTTTTGTATTTTTGTATTTTTGTATTTTTGTATTTTTGTATTTTTGTATTTTTGTATTTTTGTATTTTTGTATTTTTGTATTTTTGTATTTTTGTATTTTTGTATTTTTGTATTTTTGTATTTTTGTATTTTTGTATTTTTGTATTTTTGTATTTTTGTATTTTTGTATTTTTGTATTTTTGTATTTTTGTATTTTTGTATTTTTGTATTTTTGTATTTTTGTATTTTTGTATTTTTGTATTTTTGTATTTTTGTATTTTTGTATTTTTGTATTTTTGTATTTTTGTATTTTTGTATTTTTGTATTTTTGTATTTTTGTATTTTTGTATTTTTGTATTTTTGTATTTTTGTATTTTTGTATTTTTGTATTTTTGTATTTTTGTATTTTTGTATTTTTGTATTTTTGTATTTTTGTATTTTTGTATTTTTGTATTTTTGTATTTTTGTATTTTTGTATTTTTGTATTTTTGTATTTTTGTATTTTTGTATTTTTGTATTTTTGTATTTTTGTATTTTTGTATTTTTGTATTTTTGTATTTTTGTATTTTTGTATTTTTGTATTTTTGTATTTTTGTATTTTTGTATTTTTGTATTTTTGTATTTTTGTATTTTTGTATTTTTGTATTTTTGTATTTTTGTATTTTTGTATTTTTGTATTTTTGTATTTTTGTATTTTTGTATTTTTGTATTTTTGTATTTTTGTATTTTGTATTTTTGTATTTTTGTATTTTTGTATTTTTGTATTTTTGTATTTTTGTATTTTTGTATTTTTGTATTTTTGTATTTTTGTATTTTTGTATTTTTGTATTTTTGTATTTTTGTATTTTTGTATTTTTGTATTTTTGTATTTTTGTATTTTTGTATTTTTGTATTTTTGTATTTTTGTATTTTTGTATTTTTGTATTTTTGTATTTTTGTATTTTTGTATTTTTGTATTTTTGTATTTTTGTATTTTTGTATTTTTGTATTTTTGTATTTTTGTATTTTTGTATTTTTGTATTTTTGTATTTTTGTATTTTTGTATTTTTGTATTTTTGTATTTTTGTATTTTTGTATTTTTGTATTTTTGTATTTTTGTATTTTTGTATTTTTGTATTTTTGTATTTTTGTATTTTTGTATTTTTGTATATTTGTATTTTTGTATTTTTGTATTTTTGTATTTTTGTATTTTTGTGTTTCTGTATTTTTGTATTTTTGTATTTTTGTATTTTTGTATTTTTGTATTTTTGTATTTTTGTATTTTTGTATTTTTGTATTTTTGTATTTTTGTATTTTTGTATTTTTGTATTTTTGTATTTTTGTATTTTTGTATTTTTGTATTTTTGTATTTTTGTATTTTTGTATTTTTGTATTTTTGTATTTTTGTATTTTTGTATTTTTGTATTTTTGTATTTTTGTATTTTTGTATTTTTGTATTTTTGTATTTTTGTATTTTTGTATTTTTGTATTTTAGTAAATTTGCATTTTTGTATTTCTGAATTTGATTTTCATAACAAACAAGTTTAGACACATGTTCAAATCCTTCTTAAGCTCACAATCCCAAAAACGTGTACACCACACCTTCTACGCACACACCTTGATGAGTTTTTCCAACTCCTTTTGATTAATTAAAATCTTTCACTGCAAGAGTCTCTCTTGCTACACAGAAAAAAATAATTTAAATTTGGAAGCTTTAATTTTGGAAGGTTGAATATTACCTCTTTTATGATGTAATTTTACCTCAATTTAGACGGAAAAAGTGACATTACACCAGAAAAGTGGTAAAATTACACATTTCCAGAGGTAAAATTACACCTTTTTTCTGACATAAAAGATGTACCCCTTCCCAGATGTAATATTACCATGATTTTTTTTTCTGTGTACGAGGCTTGATTTTCACCATAAAATGCCATAGAATATAGGAAAACGTGCCGATAGAGACCGGCACACGGCGCCACTCCAACTAGGCCGGGGCCAATGAATTTCAAGTGGCCACTTTGAGGAGTGCCGACCCGGCTCGTTGCAGTGGCAGTGGCAGAACCATGTTTGAAGCCAGCCAAGCCTAAGCCAAACAGTTGCAAATATTTATTAGCTGGCGTTCAGCTGCATCGCCCCAGGGACACGAACTGCTCCGGCTGGCTGTCGGACGGAATGATACTTTTCCCCTCGGTTCACAGGTTTCACACAGCTTCGGTTGTTGGTCAGCTAATATTCAATAGCCCTCGAGAAATATGCAACATGCAGTGTGGAGGGGTTGCATTCACTTGTTTGCAAGGGTAAATCATTAATTGGTACGTGAGAAGTTGCACTTGAAGAGACTATTGATTTTGAAAACTACGGTAATTTTCATAAAATAATAATATCAATAAATAAAAAAACGCTTTAAATGTTAATTAAAAAATTTAAATGTATTTGTAACATGTTGACGAAACTTAAGTTTCGTGATTTATCGTTTCATTCGACGTTTCTGTGTCATTTCTTATTGCCCTACATCAGAGCTGCTCGTCACATTGCTCCAATCAATAGTCCCTTCGTCCTTAATAGCTTTAGCTTCGTTTTTCGCTCATTAACTTTGACTATGTAATCCCTGGTCATTAGCAAATTTTGGCTTTCTTTGGGTTTTTCTCGTTTGGCTTGCCATCATGACCAGATCGACAATTTTACTGCAAGAAAACGGAGAAGTGTTGCCGATAAATTATTATTTTGAGTAAATTAACATTCTTGGAAATCAAAGTCTAACTACACCTTATAAATCTAAAATTAGAAAAAATCCACAAGTATGAAATTTCAGCCTCGAAAAAAGTTTTTAAAAACTGGCAGCACTGAAACTTTCAAGTATGTTTTTGCACAGATTTGGGCCAGCCGTTGAGGAGGCTCAGTCGATGACAGCGACAGTGAATGGCAGGGCAGGCAGTTTATTGACGTGTGCACCCGGGCTAATGATGAAAAATTGTACGCTGCTGGAGATTATAAGACGATGTTATTGATGGGTTTTCCGTTCTTGCTACGAAATGAGGCAGGTTTGATTTAAATTAAAGCAATGTGTACAGTACTGTCCAAAAATGAACTTAATGTATTTCTTTAAAAACAGATTTCCGCTCGAGATAAACAAATTTCAAAAATTATTGCCAAATGTATTTTTATAATCTCAATTACAATTCATTACATTAAGATTCATTTTAGAAATAATGGATCAAGCCCTAAATCGTACCTCTCCAATGCGATTATCATGGTCACAAGACCGGATTCATGATATTAAGAGGGCAGGCAATATACCTCTTGAGTCGTCCACGGTAACCTAGTAGTTTGTAAGGTCAAAATATGGGTTAGAACGTTAATTTTATGTTTACAAATCCAAATAAATTTGGGGTCGCCTTAGGTCATACAAGAACTCCTAGGAGTTATTATGTGTAAATCAACCACCGTAACAGGTTAGACTACTTTGCTGGCAAGATGGGATGTTCTAATTCCCTATATAGTTAAAGCCTACCATCAACATGGATTGCGAGTCCAAAAATTAAATAAATTAAATAAATTACATAAATTACATAAATTACATAAATTACATAAATTACATAAATTACATAAATTACATAAATTACATAAATTACATAAATTACATAAATTACATAAATTACATAAATTACATAAATTACATAAATTACATAAATTACATAAATTACATAAATTGCATAAATTACATAAATTACATAAATTACATAAATTACATAAATTACATAAATTACATTAATTACATAAATTATATAAATTACATTAATTACATTAATTACATAAATTACATAAATTAAATTAATTACATTAATTACATAAATTACACAAATTACAAAAATTACATAAATTACATAAATTACATAAATTACATAAATTACATAAATTACATTAATTACATAAATTACATAAATTACATTAATTACATAAATTACATAAATTACATAAATTACATAAATTACATAAATTACATGAATTACATAAATTACATAAATTACATAAATTACATAAATTACATAAATTACATAAATTACATTAATTACATAAATTACATAAATTATATAAATTACATAAATTACATAAATTATATAAATTACATTAATTACATTAATTACATTAATTACATAAATTACATAAATTACATAAATTAAATTAATTACATTAATTACATAAATTACACAAATTACAAAAATTACATAAATTACATAAATTACATAAATTACATAAATCACAAAAATTACATAAATTACATAAATTACATAAATTACATAAATTACATAAATTGCATAAATTACATAAATTACATAAATTACATAAATTACATAAATTACATAAATTACATAAATTACATAAATTACACATATAACATAAATTACAAAAATAACAAAAAAATACATAAATTACTTCAATATCAAAAAATACATAAATAACATAAATAACGTAAATCACATTAATTACACAAATTATATCAAAAATCAAACCATCCGCCCCAGGTTTCTGCTCGAACCCAGGAGTCCACACAAACCTGTTTCTACTCCAAGAAACCTTCCACCCCAGGGTTCGAACTGACAACCTTTGGATTGCGATCCAACGTCCAACTCCAAGCGAAGCTTATATGGGGATACCGTGGAGATTTTCCCTTATCCTCTTAAAAATGGAAGTGATCTTCCCGTCTTTCAAATCGCTTTCCTTGTCCCTGGTGCGCGATGGAGATGGGAACGGCTGGCAATGTATGGCTTTCACGGTAATGAGAATCTGGTTCCGGTGGAGTTGGTTCTATTCCCAATTATCAATTTCTAGGCAACTTGGGCTTAGAAAATCTACTGAGACTTTGAAAGGGTTTCTATCCAGTGATATTTTACACAAAATAAAATGCTTTTCATTTTGGCCTACTGGAAATCTTCAACCAAGCCATCTTCCACCGGATTTTCGATCAGAAAGTTTTTCGCAACCATCCATAGAAGGTGTAATTCCATAAGTACACACGCAACACCAACACAACTCATCATCAGATGCTGCAGCCAATGTGGCGCAGTCCCACATGCCCATCAGCAGAACCGATGCTAATTCTATTGACACAGAGTTCTGTGTTCATGTGAGTGGGTGTGCCTGCGATAAGCTTGGAAATTTTATTTGAGTTCTGCATTTGCCGCAAACACCACGGAAAACCACCCCTTCACTCGTTTGAGGGTGGTGAGAGTTGTCCTAATGAAGTTCGTGGAAAATTTTGCCCCGCTGATTTGTAAACAAAGCCTTATTTAATCTATCCTATCGGCGTCCTCCTGTGTTTGACCAATATTGCTGCATCGTTGTGGTGGTCGTGGTGGTGCCTGATGGACGTCAGGATGGAATTCCGAAACCCTGATTGACCAGATTGGGACCGTAATTTTTGGTCCAACACGCGATGATGACGGTCGATGATGTCACTCCAGCGAAAATGTTGTTTGCCGTTAATGTAATTGAGTAGCACACTCAGCGGGAAGCATTATTTGATGTTTGTTGCTTGGTGATGTTTGAATTTGAGATTGGTTGATCGTGTTCGACGAAAAATTTCGAATTTATCAAGTATTTTACTTTGTTGTTGAAATTACCAATTAAAGGCAATCAGCAAAAAATGTGTTGCATTTCTTACTAAAGAAAGGTATAGGGTTTGCTTTTGGCTCCGACTCAAAATCAAGCTTCATTATCAAATCACTTCTCGAGAAATATTCATTCGAAAAATCTTCAAAAAAAACATGGTCGATCGATTTTTGACGCTCGATCGATTGACAATGACAGAATTGGTCTAACTCCAATATCCGAATTATGGGGATTTATTTACCGTAGAGCACGCGTGAAGTGCTCAGTTTTGTGGTAGTATTTATCTATTTTTTTAGGGGACTCGGAGTATGTTTTCACCTGATCAGGTTGTTTTCAAATTAAAATCCGGTCGAAAATTAAAATATTGACATCGTTTATTTATCCGAAAAAAATGCATTTTTTGAGCCCTACATCCTCCCAAATTTTCATCCATGTCGGTTATGTGGTTCTTGATTTACAACTGTTGGACTAATTTACGGTGAGAGGAAAAAACCCCTAAAAAAGGTAAGAGCCAATTTTGCACCAAATTCCAAAACTTTTCCTTTGGCATTTTATTTATTTTTTCTCTGTATCATAATCTAGACCATAATTGAGGTTCTGAAACAAATTTGATCTCATTCGGATTCACCGTTCAGATTTTAGAAAATTTCCATTTTTGCCTGTCTTACTAAAGAAAGGTATAGGGTTTGCTTCCCTATCCCAAAACGCCTAAATGCATACTACATATTTTTTTGGCTTGCTTATTAACAATTTTGCCTAACGCCTGAATGTCAGTTTAGTAAATTTCAGTAGGCGTTTTAAAGCATTCAAGAACTTTTAAGCGGCTTTACCGTTACATCGTTTACAGCCAGTCATTTTGTAACCGCTTTAACGCTCCGGAGCAAGACGGAATTATTTTGTTTTCTCGTTAATTCGATATTTTGAAAAGTGAAAAAACACTCAGAGAATACGAACGATTTATCGATAGCCAGAAAACATTACGAACATCGCAAATTGTGAGCTAATTCTCTGACTCAAAAATAAGTTGTTCTGGACCATTCTTTATTTTGCTATTTAAATAACTGCCGTTATCTTTGTTTTGTAAGAAAGGCTCTATCTCACCCCAGGTGGGATAAAATTGGGTTTTTTTTGTGTGTGCTGTGGTTTAAGAAATATAAATTTCAGGAAAAATCATTAAAAAGATAAACATTATTCCTATAGCATCGTGGCTCTTGGATGAGATGCTGTGGATTCAAAGGTCTCATGCAATGTCGTCAGGAATGTGAGCATGAGCATGAACATGAGCATGGTTGACTGCCAATGAGTTGCTACTCCGTTATTGACAGATCAGCTGAAGTTAAACAATGAATCAAAAATGATCAGTGGGAGCCAACCATCCGTTCACTGTTTAACCTCTGAAGATCCCTACTTTATTAGTCAATACCGGCGCCCTCCCAAGAAGCCTGCAGTTCAACGAAAGGGAGGAATGTTAGTCCGATAGTTGAAGTTGCAGACTCATCAAGCACACAGTTTTTCGCTATATACTTGTTGATACCGCTTGAGACCGTTGAATCCACAGCATCTCCTTCAAGCATCACGTGATTATTTTTTTTTGGGTAAGTAGGATAAGGTATTGGCTTTTCGATGCCTCCCGAGCTACGATGCTATGGGGAGGACTTTCATAACAAACCCGTCGGCGAGCCTTCCGAGCAACGATGCTATGGGAAGGTCTTTCTAATTAGCACACCAAAACACTCGCGGTATTTAAATACTGAATAAATGTAATTTTTCATCACGATTACCCAGACGACATTGATGATATAGGAAGGACTTTTTTACAGTCATTTACAGTAATACTTAAACTTATTTTAATGCAACAATTCACACGACGTCGTGCCTCCCGATCAACGATGATGTAGGAAGGACTTGAGCAAGCCAATCAGGATGAAACACGAAATAAAACTCTTTTCCTTTCACACACAATGCCACACAATTGACCACGCGTCACCACCCAACAAATTGAACTGATTTTCTTCTGCTTGTGGGCAAGCCAACCAGGATGAAACACGAAATAAAATTCTTTTCTTTTCACACACAATGCCACATAATTGACCGCGCGTCACCACCCAACAAATTGAACTCTCATGCAATGTCGTCAGGAATGTAGCTACAAACTCCATATCTGATGATTCCGAAAATTCAAGTATTGGACTAACATTGGTTGAACTGCAGGCTTCTTGGGAAGGCGCCAGTATTGACTAATAAAATAGGGATCATTTTTGATTCATTTTTTAATTTAAGCTGATCTGTCAATAACGGAGAAGCAACTCGTTTGGCAGTCAACCATGCTCATGATTGAAGAGAAATCTAAAAAATGATTAGCTTGGTTTTATCTCGTTATAAATTGATCATCTTATGTCAAACTGTTTATATTGAGCCGTCCCTGATTACCAAATCTCATAGAGGACCTACTCTGCAGGCGGCAAATACATCAATTTCAATTATTTTATGCAAATACCGAGGAGTTCACAGCGATTTTCGGTGCTAAATTTGAGTGTGCTAATTGCAACTTTGCTTGCTAAGTGATATTGCTGATGAAATTGAAATTTACTCTTCGTGTTTTGTACTGCAAAAACCCATTTTTTTCTAGTCAAAGCGTAGCGTTTCATCAATGACTGCCTGCGACTAAACCAAAATCGATTCCACAATTAATCCATTTTCATAACCACGCACGCTTCACTTGCTGGAAAACTCTCCACACCGTTGTTGGTCGAAAACTGCACGGGCCGATGGAATTGCAAAGTCATCGATTTTAATATTTATTAAATTTAATTGAAAATTAGCATGCACAATGTTTCGGGCCCGAGCGCATTATGAGGCTCGGCGTGATGAATTATTCAACGGTTCGTCTGCTGGTTTTGGATAGCTTGTTTCCCACAAGCGTGATTTCCAGTTGAGTTTGGGCAAGTGCGTTATTGGTTGGGCTTGACCAAACGCATGATCGTAAACAGAGCCCATGTTGGAGGTGGATTTTATGATGCGTTGTGCTCAGGTGGATTTAAATAGGAATAAATTAATGTTTGTTCCCATGTAGGCACCTGGAAGGCTGCAGAACATGTCGACCCACAAACATGGGTTGACAACATTAAATGCAGGTATCTGGTTATTAACTGCTTAATAACAAGAGGTTATTGCTTCATTACAATGTGAACAGATTTGTTTGTATCTTTTAAATATATAATTCTTTGTATCTTCAAAAGAATGGTTGCAAATAAGAAGGGGCAACTATTGGTTTAAATGAAAGTTAGGGTGGTTCACTAATTAGGGTGATTTTGAAAATCTAGCTTCTCAAGAATAATTTTAGGGTGTTTTTGGTCTTCTAGAAAGTGGTTGAGCTTGCCAATCCAAGCAACTTTGACGAAGACACCAAAATATTATCTCATGATTTTGCCCGCTAAATCTGAATCTGTCCTCAGAATTGAGCCCAAGCGTCAAAATATCGATTTTTGGTAATATTTTAGGTTTTAAAAATTATCATAAAAACCCAAATATGAGAAAAAAATCGATATTTCAATACTTTGGCTCAATTCAAAGGGTAGATTCAGATTCAGCGGGCAAAACTACATGGGAAAACATATAGAGGAAATTCTCGTATGTTTGACAGGTTTAGTACTCCTCCTAACTTCATCCAATTTGCTAATTTTCACTATTTAAACAACTGATTTTGCAAAACTTTAGGTTGAAACTTGCTTGCTCAATTCTTATTGAGCTAATTATCTCTCGATGTCAGTTTAAAACGCTTTTAATGAGCTGTAATTGCATGTCAAGATGTTTATATGACTGGAACTCGATGCTGATCCCCTAGTTGGACAATTTTTGAAATTCTTTCCCTTGAAATTTAGACTCAAAACCCTGAGTTTTTTTTAGATATTTATTAGAGTGTAACAAAAATGACTTTTTTGGCGGGCATTCAAGGGTTTGTTCCGGTGGGCATACTAAGCCCAAATCCAAAATATGAGCTTGTTTGGACGTAACAGGAGCTGGCGCTTTGCATTTGAATTTTAAATGGGATTTAACCCGCGTACACTCCAATGATGTTGAAAATAAACGTTTCAGTGACCAAAATGCCTCAAAATGTGACATCTTTTTGAAATTTTTTTTTTTCACGGGTTAAATCCCATTTAAAATTCAAATGCAAAGCGCAGGTCCTGTTACGTCCAAACAAGCTCATATTTTGGATTTGGGCTTAGAATGCTCACCGGAATAAACTCTTGAATGCCCACCAAAAAGTCATTTTTGTTACATCCTAATATTTATGTTATAAATTTGCATTTTTTTTACCTTAAAATGGCTGTAACTTTTTACCCTTAAGTCCAAAAAATCAATATAATTATATTTTAGAGTTCTAAAATCTCCGAATATCTCTTTTCTCTAGAACTTAACCCTGAATTGCTACGCTCAAAAAAATATTTTTGAAGGTTTGCTCAGATGCTTTCTCCAAATTAAGTAGTAAAAGGCTTAGATTACTAGATAAAAATTTGGTGTCTTCGACAAAGTTGCTTGGATTGGCAAGCCCAACAGACTTTTTGACAAGAAAATACAGACACCGAATTTGAAAAAAAGCCATTTGAGCCTTTGTTAAAAATCATCATTTGCACAGAATTCGATTTTAAATCGATAAGTTTAATTGAAGTTCTAAGGTATAAAGGGGGGGGGGGAGGGGGGGGGGTGGACTCTAAGGGGTCCATCAAATACCATGAAAAATTGGAAGTTGTTATTTAGACGAACAAAAATGTCAAAATTGAACCAAAAAGGTTGCGCTGACCTGGTCTTGGAAATCAAATTATAATGTTAATTTTTCGAGTGATTGTGTAGCCTTTTCTCAGTGAGGAAGGCAAAAATACAAACAAGTCCGTTTCCGTTTTGCCTTCCTCACTGAGTTAAGGTTATAATCCTGCTCTAAAAATGAACTTTTCACAGAAAGCCCGTAGACCCACCTGTCGACTCAGAATCGAAAACTTGGTGTGTATGTGACAAAAACTCTCACTGAGTTCTCAGCACTGGCTGAACTGAGCTTGGCCGAACCAGTTGCATTCGATTTGGTTTAAGGCCCTATACGTATCTTTTGATTTTTATAAAGTTTAGATAAGTAGTTCAAAAATAATGTATAAAAATGTATTTTTGTGTTTATCCGGATGTTAGATAAGTGGCCGGAAATCAACTCAAATACCATCATGTTATACATCGTAGGTTAGGTAAGACCTTTCGAATGAGTCCAAAACATTGAAGATCTGGCAAACCTGTCTCGAGTTTTGACCTCTTAAGAGATATTTGTGTACTTTTTTATTGCGTAAATAGTGAGGAAGGCGCCAACTACACAAGTGGATTTAGTATTTTTTTTTAGTAAAGAACTGTTTCAAGGATTTTTAAAGCGATTTAGTGTTTTTTTCATAGAGCTCCAGATTGATGACATTTTTTGGTAATTTCTTTCGAAAATTATTTGTTTATTCACTAAAGTTATGATTGTAACTTAAAACTAAAAGCGTCAACAATTATACATTCTTCAAAATTCTGTTGAGCATTATATTCTTATGTAGACCAGCTATGAGTAATTAATCGATCCAAGCGAAATTTGGATCATTTTTCTGCGCTTGATTCTCGTCGATAGGCCCAGCAATGGTGTACGGTTGAGTGGGTCCACCAATAGTGTTTTTGTATCGTCCGCTTAAACCGAGCGCTTGAGTATTATTTTTATTGCGTTTTTTGTTACCCAGCTTAAAAGAATCTCTATTGCCAGCTATGTTTTCAGTAGCCGCCACATCCGTTGCCAACTTCTTCTGTGGGGAAACCTTTTCCATGAAGGATCGCCACTCGTACAACTTTTGACTAGCAGCACGTATCTCATCGATGCACTGTTCGTGGCCGGGATTGCGTCCAATTGGCGGTGCTTTTTGTACGTCATCCAAATCAACTTTCAAGGGTGCTAACGCCGATAGAGCTCGAGAAATTCCAATCTGAAAAGTGATAAGATTGTTGTTTTATGAAATAGTAACTCAAAATGATTAATGGTGAAACCTGTGAATGTCTTATTCTATGCTCCATAAGATCAGCTCCCAGAAGCTCTTCATTTGGATCCATCCTAATAGGCACGATCTTATTGATGATCCAGAGTAACGCGAACGTGACACAAATCGCCCAACACATCAAGCATAGTGCTGAAAGGGATTGCACTCCGATCAGATACCAGCCGCCTCCCCTGAACAATCCCGATCTTCCGTTGGTGGTTCCCAGTGGTATAGGATTATCAGCAAAGAATCCTACGGCAAGTACCCCTTGAATTAAAATTTATAATGGTTACCTCCATTATCTCTAATTTCCCACAAGAATTAAAATACCCCACACTCCTGCCACTCCATGAACTGCGCTGGCACCCACAGGATCATCCACTCCCATTTTGTCGAACAAGGGCATGCTCAAGCAACACAACGCTGAACCAATAGCTCCTATGAGAATTGCTTCCCAGGCATGATACAGGAAGCATCCTGCCGTAACGGAAACCAGCGACGCCAAGATTCCATTGATAAGGTCCACGATGTCCATGCCACCTTTGTTACGAATCATCGAATATCTTCAAAAAAGGGTTTTAATTATATTGTATGTTATGCCTAAAAATAAATACTTACGCAATGCTAAAACTTCCTCCTCCGAACGAGCCCATCATGGTCATTACAGCTGCCCTCGCTGCGTAAATCCACTTGAAGCCGCTAACTCCGTACGTACTTCCGGAATTGAACGCCAACCAGCCCCACCAAAGCACAAACAGTCCCATGCAAGCGTTCACCGGATTTCCCATCGGGAGGGGATCCGTACCGTGGGCATAACGTCCCAAACGCGGACCAAGCATAACTGCCGACGCAAACGCCGAAGATCCGCCGATGACGTGCACCGGACCACTGCCGGCAATGTCTACGACGCCCAATTTGTTCAGAAATCCGTGCTCGCCCCAAACCCAGCCAGCCGGAATGCAGTACACGATGGTGTTCAGAAAAGAGAACAAGCAATACGCTTTGAAGTTGCACCTGTAAATTGAAGGAAAACAGTTTTATGTTATGTTCAGTTTATTCAAACTTCAACCCCCACGAGTGAACTTCTTAATTTAATGTTTAATTCCATGTTCTGTTTGTACCTTTCAGCGATGGCTCCTCCAACAATGCTGGTAACGATAGTGGAAAATGTCAGTTCAAAAAGAAAAACCACCAACACTTGGCCCATCAGAGAATCTTGCACCGAAACATCCACTGCAAAACGCCCTAGTCCGATGAAAGGATTTTGCAATTTGCTCTTGCCTAGCATGAATGCAAATCCAAACAGCCAGTATGAAAAACCTCCCAGAAACTTATCAACGATATTCCGAATCATGACGTCGACCTCGTTTTTCTGGTCTACAAATCCCGACTGGAGCAGCGCGAGTCCGGTTTGACGAGTGACAAACAAAAATGCACAAATCATTAGGAACGCTCCGTCACTTTCACCTACATCAAAAAACCCCGAAATTGTTTCGTTTGCGGTGGTGTTGGCAAGTATTTTGTCAGTTGTTGTTAAATCCATGGTGAAAAACGGACTGTTGAAACTATTCTAACTTCCTGCCATGCCGTGCGACAGCCAACTTTAAACTAATCTTGGATCATTTTACACCTGTTGATTTTCTCAGTCAGATAATTGTGTTATTGTTGTGACCTGCTATAAGTTTATGGTTAAACGTGGCCATGTCAAACGACTATTATTAACAATTCTACCCGAGCAGGGTTAGAAACCAAAGGACATGTAAAATAAAGTTTTGTATCTTATACAATATTTTATACTTTCGGTAAAAATAAACTAATACATGATTTAGAGTAAAAAAAAAAATAAAAAAAGGAATCCCTCATATTTAAAACCTACGACCTCCGGATTGTTAGTCCAACTGCCTACCAACAGCTCCACCGAGACAGGACCCAGGGTTCAGGGTAGCCAAATTTTCCCAATTAAATCAATGCATGCAGCTTGTGGGTTATTTCACCATGAACATTTTTCTTTTAGAGCAAATTAAATTTCAACACTCCAGAGTGGCGATCTTTAGGGTTTAGTGTAAAAAAGTGCAAATGTTCAAAATTTCACAGAATTCACAATCAAGGCCTACTAATTCACGACGTTGCAAGCATATGTCCCACAGCCAAATCAGCTTTCTTACAGTAATTTTGGCCGCAGAATCCGAAATGGAAAAAAAATTGAAGGGGTCCGCCCCTCCGTCACGAGATATCAAAAAACGGACCTCGGATTCGTGATCAGGGACAAAAGTTTCAAGCAAATCGAAGAGGGGTCGGGGCAATTTTGTCCGATTTCGTGTGAGTTGGCGAAGAACTACTCATCGTACCAAATAAACAGTTCTGTAATAGTAGTTTAAGCAAAAAGTTGCAAATAGATTTTTTTTCAGCGTGAGTCGTACATTTATCCAACGAGGTTCACCGAGTTGGCTAAATACGACGAGTGCAGAAAAAATCAAGTTTTGCAACGAGTTCCATACAACATTTTTTGAAAATCGGAAAACACCCATTGAGCGGAATTATAAGTCAAGTATTCATGTATTTTGTCAATTAACCGTTTGAATAAAAAATGTAGAAAAGTATAACTTTTTGAATAAAGTGCTGAAAAGTACACAGAAAAAAATATGTGAATTTACTCGGCACGGAAAAAAAATGAATAACATGTAAGCTCAGTTGATGTAAACTTGAGATTTGACGTAAACGGTTGAATCACACTTAAAATCATGTTTTTACGTATATTTTGTTGCAAATTTACATCAAATTGCTATGAAATTTAAATGTTTAAGAGCAAGTTTTTCACCGATGTGAAACAGGTCGTATCGAGGTGCTCCGATTTGGATGAAACTTTCAGCGTTTGTTTGTCTATATATGAGATGAACTCATGCCAAATATGAGCCCACTACGACAAAGGGAAGTGGGGTAAAACGGGCTTTGAAGTTTGAGGTAAAAAAAAAAACATACAAAATCTTAAAATTGCTCGCATTTTCGTAAAACTTCATCAATTCCAACTCTCTTAGATGCATTCGAAAGGTCTTTTGAAGCACTTCAAAATGTGCCATAGACATCCAGGATTGGTTTGACTTTTTCTCATAGCTTTTGCAAATTACTGTTAAAAATGGATTTTTTTAAAACCTTAATAACTTTTGGCCACAGCCTCCAACACCCATACTCTCATAGGTCAAAAGTTAGGGAATTGCATGGACTATAAGCTTACGGTATTAACTTTTTGGCCAATCGCAGTTTTTCTCATAGTTTTACGATTTTTCCAGAAGAGCAGTTCTCTAGGATTTCGGTCATTCGATTTTTTTTGTATTTTTTAATCCGACTGAAACTTTTTTGGTGCCTTCGGTATGCCCAAAGAAGCCATTTTGCATCATTAGTTTGTCCATATAATTTTCCATACAAATTTGGCAGCTGTCCATACAAAAATGATGTATGAAAATTCAAAAATCTGTATCTTTTGAAGGAATTTTTTGATCGATTTGGTGTCTTCGGCAAAGTTGTAGGTATGGATACGGACTACACTAGAAAAAAATAATACACGGTAAAAAAAATTTGGTGATTTTTTTATTTAACTTTTTGTCACTAAAACTTGATTTACAAAAAAACACTATTTTTAATTTTTTTTATTTTTTGATATGTTTTAGAGGACATAAAATGCCAACTTTTCAGAAATTTCCAGGTTGTGCAAAAAATCATTGACCGAGTTATGAATTTTTTAATCAATACTGATTTTTTCAAAAAATCGAAATTTTGGTCGTAAAAATTTTTCAACTTCATTTTTCGATGTAAAATTAAATTTGCAATCAAAAAGTACTTTAGTGAAATTTTGATAAAGTGCACCGTTTTCAAGTTATAGCCATATTTAAGTGACTTTTTTGAAAATAGTCGCAGTTTTTCATTTTTTAAAATTAGTGCACATGTTTGCCCAGTTTTGAAAAAAATATTTTTGAAAAGCTGAGAAAATTCTCTATATTTTGCTTATTCGGACTTTGTTGATACGACCTTTAGTTGCTGAGATATTGCAATGCAAAGGTTTAAAAACAGGAAAATTGATGTTTTCTAAGTTTCACCCAAACAACCCACCATTTTCTATCGTCAATATCTTAGCAACTAATGGTCCGATTTTCAATGTTAATATATGAAACATTTGTGAAATTTTCCGATCTTTTCGAAAACAATATTTTCAAAATTTTCAAATCAAGACTAACATTTCAAAAAGGCCAAACATTCAATATTACGCCCTTTTAAAATGTTAGTCTTGATTTGAAAATTTTGAAAATATTTTTTTCGAAAAGATCGGAAAATTTCACAATTGTTTCATATATTAACATTGAAAATCGGACCATTAGTTGCTGAGATATTGACGATAGAAAATGGTGGGTTGTTTGGGTGAAACTTAGAAAACATCAATTTTCCTGTTTTTAAACCTTTGCATTGCAATATCTCAGCAACTAAAGGTCGTATCAACAAAGTCCGAATAAGCAAAATATAGAGAATTTTCTCAGCTTTTCAAAAATATTTTTTTCAAAACTGGGCAAACATGTGCACTAATTTTAAAAAATAAAAAACTGCGACTATTTTCAAAAAAGTCACTTAAATATGGCTATAACTTGAAAACGGTGCACTTTATCAAAATTTCACTAAAGTACTTTTTGATTGCAAATTTGATTTTACATCGAAAAATGAAGTTGAAAATTTTTACGACCAAAATTTCGATTTTTTGAAAAAATCAGTATTGATTAAAAAATTCATAACTCGGTCAATGATTTTTTGCACAACCTGGAAATTTCTGAAAAGTTGGCATTTTATGTCCTCTAAAACATATCAAAAAATAAAAAAATTAAAAATAGTGTTTTTTTGTAAATCAAGTTTTAGTGATAAAAAGTTAAATAAAAAAATCACCAAATTTTTTTTACCGTGTATTATTTTTTTCCAGTGTAGTCCGTATCCATACCTACAACTTTGCCGAAGACACCAAATCGATCAAAAAATTCCTTCAAAAGATACAGATTTTTGAATTTTCATACATCATTTTTGTATGGACAGCTGCCAAATTTGTATGGAAAATTATATGGACAAACTAATGATGCAAAATGGCTTCTTTGGGCATACCGAAGGCACCAAAAAAGTTTCAGTCGGATTAAAAAATACAAAAATTAAAATTGAAGAAAAAAGACCGATTTCGTAGAGAATTGCTCAGAACAAACATTTTACAACGTAAGTTTTTGCCTTGTAGGCCTCCACAGCGGCACTTTTTGGCCTTAATTTTGACATATTCGAAATCCTCCGAAAATTTTACATTAGATTGAGGTGTTGGAATTTCGAATTTGATTGGAAAAAATGCCATTTAGAATTAATTAAAATATTATTTAGCATTTTGACGGATTAGGGGTAAAACAAGTTTTCGCCTACTTGGTACAGCTTTTGACGTATTGATCATAGGGTAAATAAGATCTATTTCTTTTTTCAAAAATGTTTTATTTAATTATTTTTTAAATCAAAATTACAACTCTAATACTTCTAACTTACGTGAAATTGCCCGAGGATTCCGAATATATCAAAATTGAGACCAAAAAGTGCCGCTATGGAGGCCTACAGGGCAAAAACTTACGTTGTAAAATGTTTGTTCTAGAAAAATCGTAAAACTATGAGAAAAAACTGCGATTGGCCAAAAAGTTAATACCGTAGGCTTATAGTCCATGCAATTCACTAACTTTTGACCTGTGGGAGTATGGGTGTTGGAGGCTGTGGCCAAAAGTTATTAAGGTTTTAAAAAAATCCATTTTTAACAGTAATTTGCAAAAGCTATGAGAAAAAGTCAAACCAATCCTGGATGTCTATAGCACATTTTGAAGGGCTTCAAAGTACCTTTCGAATGCTTCTAAGAGAGTTGGAATTGATGAAGTTTTACAGAAATGCGAGCAATTTTAAGATTTTTATGTGTTTTGGACCTCAAAGATCAATGCCCGTTTTAACCCACTTCCCTTTGTCGTAGAGGGCTCTTATTTGACATGAGTTCATCTCATGTATAGACAAACAAACGCTGAAAGTTTCATCCAAATCGGAGCACCTCGATACGACCTCTAGAACAAACCGAGCAGAATCTACAAATACTGCCTCTTAATGTCGTGCAAAAGTGTTACATTCGAAATTATTTTTTTGTGTGTATGACTTTTCAAACATCATATTTGATCAGATTAGTTCTTTGAACCTAAGCATTTTTATACAAACAAAATGAATTCGTTATTTTAGAGATAACTAACAACAATTAACATAAAACCTGCACGTTTGTGTTCAAAATATATCAAGTCAAATATGAAAAATATTCAAAAACCTAATCCAAAATTTGGCAACCGAAATATCAGCACAAAGTCGATACTTTTATTGAACATTTGAAAAATTGTTCAAACTACAGTAAGTCAGAAATCCGTGTACACTGTACAGTCATCCCTCGTATTCGGAACAGTTTACAGATCGGCTAATGTCCAACAAATTGTAGCAAATTGATAATTGAACTTGACGAATCGCTTTTACCTTTATTTGAAAGCTTCTCTTGCGATCTTTCGAATGCTGTATCGAACAACTGCAAATTTTAACTTTTATATCAAGTTTTTGGAGAAAAAATTTGATCCTTGAAATTCACAAATTTGGAACACATTTTTCTTACGGATGTAAACAAACTTTGGTTCTCTCCATGAATACATAAAAATAATACCAAAATAATTACTTCACTCACTAAAACCAACAAAATTCAAGCTATGTTATGTTTTATGAATGGTTATCACAAAAGTGTTTTGACTGTCTCCTTTGCGGCATCTATTTAATTTGATTGTAAAAATTGTAGAACGATTAATTTAACATTAAGTGCGTTAGGGTGTTGCAGTTGACAAGTTCATGAAATAATTGATGCATACAAGTTATGTTGCAAATGAATTTTATGCCTTTTAACACATATCAATACAATGAGAGAAGTTTTTAGTATTACGTTTAGGAAAAATGTGTCTTACTCAATCTGAACATTTTTGTTCTTATTTGTATTTGCAATGATTTTGAGTCAATTTCACACATTTTTCTAAAACATTGTATGTTATTTTATCCTCGCGCTGACGAGATACAGGCTCAACTTTCCCCACTCTCCCCTATGAAACTCTTTTCAAATTGATTACTAGCAAGGTACTCACCTTTCAGCCATTGCCCCACTGACGATTGTGGTCGCTGTCGTTGAAAACGATAGCTGGAACAGAAAGGCAGCAAATATCGGCCCAAACAAAGGGTCCTCTATAGATGGGTCAATGAGAAAATCGCCCAACGCAACAAAGGGGTTGTTTAACATTCCAACGCCCAAGGCTCCAAAAAAGTTGGAACGGTAACTTCAACTCGCTGGTTCTCGGGCATAACTCAACCAAATAAGATGATTCTTCTTTCCAGTGATTTGTTAGGATGTCTAGATGGTTCTAGAACTTTGCAGAACTTAATTTGATCAAATCTGTAATTTTTGCGATCAAAAACATCGTTCCAACTTTTTTTTTCGCGTGTAAAAAAAAATTCGCCAAAAATTCCGCGGAGGCAGTCGTTTTAAAAAAAGGTGGAACGATGTTTTTGGTTGCAAAAATTACAGATTTGTTCAAATCAAGTTCTGCAAAATTTTGGGATCATCTAGACATCCTAACAAATCACTGGAAACAAGAATCGTCCCGATTGGTTGAGTAATGCCCGAGAACCAGCGAGTTGAAGTTACCGTTCCAACTTTTTTGGGAGGCTTGGGCGTCCGTGTAAGTTGGACATGCGTTGGGCGTTCCAGTGTTAATG